>NW_019214458.1:0-159685 GCF_002532875.2 Varroa jacobsoni
AAACGTTTCAGACCTCTATGAAAAAAAAATTATTTATTGTTACGTGGCGACGGAACCCAGTCATCGCTGAAACATCGAAAACGGCATCATAAACCTGCCCTAAAGCGTTGCAGCAGGTATAGGCCGCTACAGGCGGCGATGTTATAACATATTGATACTTGCAACTGTATCACATTGTTTGTCAGCTGTAAAAAACGTTTGTCTGTTCTTTCATCAAAAATACCTCGCAATTGATTTTTAACAGCTGAAATTATTTTATTGAATTTAACAAGGTTTATTGGACTAAGCACTGACTGTAGTTTTTTTGTATAGTTGTATTGTATTGGCGGTGATTTGTGGTAGCACACAATATTAGAGCGTTCACACTCAATTCAATATCACTTATCTAAGTAACGATGCTGATTCTAAGAATTTCCAGCGTTTACACTGATGTGCAAGGCTAAGTGTGGGCCTTCGCATGGCTTCTGATGCAGCACCTAATACTCTATCTTGGCCATACGTATTGACCAAAGATAGAATCAAATAGGTAATTCTTCGTTTTTGTTGCTGACTCAATTCAAAAACGTACGATTTCGGGTAATAACGTCAGTCGAAAACATCAGTTTCAACCCGTCGAAAATGCACTGTTGTACACCCGTATTCACGGCCGGTTTCTGATCAGTGAGACCTTGTTTCGGTGATTTACTACGAGCGAGACCATTTGACGACTTTTCAACAAATATAGATTATATTGTGAACACTTAAGCGCGCATTGAATCCTGTGTAGACAACGGTGTGTGACTGTAGTCTGCTGCTACTACTACTGCAAATAACAGTGGTCGTAATAGTAAAAAAAAGTTCTCTATCAGTTAGTCGGTTACAATTTCTATCAACTGCCAGTTACAAGAATAGGAAACGCTCTACAGTACCAGGTGCAAGCAGTATATTTTTAACCCACTCTTGCCTGCTGGTAAGTGATCTATTTGTTATTAACTCAAACCTGGCAAACTCCTATCTCAGCTAAGGATGAAAAGTTCAGATTCTACGTATTCAGCTAAGTGTAAGCAACGCAGCTGCTCGATTGTTTCCGATCAAGTTAAGGTCAGGAAGATGTATCTATAGTATTAAAATTATATTTCTGTAATTGCATGCATTTCCAACTGATTTGGAGCCAGTTTACGGGGGAGTCAATGTTTATTCACCTTCCGCACTTCTAGTATTTGGTTTAGGATTCTGTAGATGCTTACATGTGGGACGCTAGTTTTGGCCGGCAGACCCCTTAGACTTCCAAGTTACGCTTTTGTCGGAAACCTCCTCGATCGGGTTCCGACATTCGATTTACCTTTTCGCATATCTTCAGAACTCCCTTCTTGAAACATTCACACCATTCACATATCTTACTTTCGTAAAAGATCTACCTTGTTCTCATTAGTGTTCGACGAAGTTCTATAACTCTGTAGCTTTCGAGAAAAATTCGCCAGTGCGCGGTATTTTTCGAGATAAAAGATGTTTTTTTTTTCTTCTGAACGCTTGCAACGGCCTAATATCTTAGCTAAGAGGAATGCGACAACAAAAAGAACTGTTTGGGAACAAAAGTTGATGGGTTCAAGACTTGTTAATCACCAATTTGCCTTAATCATGAGGGATTATCATATGCCAGCATACCATACCGGTCAAAAGAGCTCTTAGAAGAGCTATCTAGGTTACAAAGATCAGTCAGGGTTGCCTCAGCACTTCGTCAAAATTGCCTCAAGGGTATAATATAGTCTGATCTTCCATGTCTAATAAAGACAGTCGTTAACTCGTAACTCGTTTTCGTATCCACTGGTTGGATAAGTCAGTAAGTAGTTTTTGTTTGATACCTTTTTTTTTTGTTTGGGCTTGTTTGATAGGAATATTTGCCAAACTAATATAGTGCGTTGAAAAATATATGTCGTTATTATAAGATTGTTGCTTTAAATTGTATAGTTACAAATAGAAAAAATGATGTACATGCTGATCAGGGAACTCCTGCCTACAGTCATTGCATGCGTAGGGATAAGTCACTTAATAGAATAGGTTAAGAGAAAGCCAGAGGCGTTAATTTGTGATCAGACTGTCATAAGGATAATATATATTATGATAATCAGGTGTTTATTCAGAAATGACCTAACTACTCTTAAGCAGCTAAGTTCGTTTCTTGTTAGCCTTGAGAATAAAATGTGCATACACTTGAAGGATCCTCTAATACACACATATAGTGATGCCAGACACAGAGAAGGCTTTACTAGGTTAAATGTTTATCTAGTGGCCTAATACCTTTTGCCCAATGCTCCTTGACAAAAAGATAGGAAAGCAGAAAAACAGCTGACAGCAGCTCTTACAAGCAATATCCGTCTAAAAATACGGAATTAAGCTTAAGACTTTTTCAAACCCTAGGCTGAGCCGTTAGTTTCCCTCGCTTTAATGGCTCGTGCTAAGGACTAAGGATTATGGCGACCTCAAGCGATGTGTATCTACATTTGAAAAATATCATGTTTGGACATTTCCTTTACTGCTTGCAAACACGCAGCACCGTTTTACTGTCTTGATACGTATTTAGGGGAAACAAACTAGTACAAGTTCGCTCATGTTATTATGAGATTGCGTAGATTATCAAGAAAAATTGTTTCATTTAGGTAGTATTGGAACATACACTGTACGACCCGGCTACTCATTGAATGTATAACAGCTGAATTATAACACTGGATAAATACGTATACTCAGCTCGGGTACGCGGAATTAGAGACATGGGAGGGTTTTTTGAAGAAGAAAAACGGAACTAGCAGGTATACCTAGCAGGTGAAGGTCTGTGAGGTAAATCGGAAAAGGCCGGTCGGTCGGCCTTTTTCGATACGCGAACACATGTTGTCGATGTAGGTGTGAACTGTTTGTAGCAATGCTTCTAATAAGCTGACAAGTTTCTAACAAGAAGATGCTACAGGGTATTGTTAAGACGGTATTATAACATGCTGGCTTAGCACTACTCTAGCAGCCAAGGACATATGTATTTCGGTAATATACTTGATAGTTTACTAACTTGTCTGTTAATAATAAATGAAATTGGCTGCAAATAATAACAAGTGCTCTGTTGTATTCCTATACCGTTGTGGAAAACGTAGATATATACTAAATACAGACAGCAAACATTGCAATGTGGGCAAATTTATGCTAATGAAAAATACCTTACCTAGTTGGACGCTTAAACGGCTAGCCATATAAATCTTGTATGTGGTTTGGTCGTTAGCCATTGCTGGAAAAACTTCCAGTAATGAAATTATGACGAATTCATGGGTTTCTAGAAGACCCCCTGTGAAGGTAGGTAATTAACGACGGATTAAGAGCTGTTGTGGAAACCGTCGCATCTCAGTTGGCACGAGTGTTAGCACTCAAGCTTTGGTGCGCGTAGAAATACCATATTTGTTTATTTTGGTAAAATAAACAAGATAACAAATAAACGAACTAGACAACTGGGCATAGCATAACTGCGCTAGTATCAAAAACGGATACATAAAAACGCTTGCTTTTTTCTCGCTCTCGCGTTTCCAGTATGACGCGTCTTTGGACCTAATTGTAATTTGTAACAAGGATCTACATTGTTGATGTGGCAGTTCGATCCCTCCCAGCAGAACTGCATATGGTACTAAAAGAACCTTAGGGAGGGGGGGGAGGGAGCTAATAACCGAACTCCACTATGGTGCAACATAGGCCACCGGTTTAACTACGATCCTGGGCCTGAGCGAAAACAGACCCAAAATTTTGAGAAATTTAGAATTCTTAACATGTTCTGCTTGTTAGCAAAATACACAGACAACGATGTAAATAAGGTGCTGCTGTTTGATTTCAGTAAGCAAAATATAGAAAGCTAAATGTGAGGTTTGTAGTAATAGTAAAACATAAACACGCGAAGGACATACCTGAGATAAAGGCAACGTATGTTAAAAAATTGAAGCAATTTTTGCAGTTCTTGGAAATAAATCTCAAGATCATTGTGTCACCATGGCTTCACATTATAACCCAGCGAAAACCCACTATGAACGTCCTAATCCACTCATAACTTAGGATACCCATGTTTAGCATTCACTAGAAATAACAAACATAACCAGTCAGATCAAACGTAGAAAGTCATCCATAACTTCTATAAATATCAGTGCGATTTTATCGCATTATTAAATATTGTCGAACACGATATTATGTCATAGATGTAGTTTCGACCTTCTTTGTACCGTTTAGCTTTACACTGTAGCTTTTTTCTGCGTATCTACATAAATGAGGCAGTTGATCGTTTACATAGGTTGAAGGCCGCCGAAAGTGGAATGGGGTACCAATAGGAAGGCGATGCAGCGCTTGTTTCAGCCGCATAGGGTGCAAACACATCCCAATGTACCCCGCTCCCTTGTGCCGACGAGCTGTCTGTCGCCACACGGACACAACTCCTGATCGTTGGAAGTTACAGAAAGCGAGCGAGAGAAATAGAATGGAAATAGGAAGTTGGCAAATAGCCCTTAGCGTGGAAAAGCCCATGTAGAATATGATTGCGGATTTTCTACGAGTACGCCCTCGAACATTATCCGACCGACGTTTTTCGCTCGGTGCAGCTGCTGATCATTAGTCAACATTCCCAGAAAGTGTTTAAAAAGCGTCTAAATAAAGAGGACCGTACAGAAAACGAGGGGCTGGCTAAATTATTTTCCTGAACCTATGACGACAGTCCCTTTAACCCATCATTTGTCTGGTTGTCAGCTGTGCAAGCAGTGGGGCTTATACCGCTAACCAGCGGGTTAATGGACACCGTATTTATCCTTAGAATTTAGCTTCGATACAATTAAAGCTTCCCGAGCTGCGGTGTGAAGACAATCCGGTGGTGACGGTGCACTGACAATGGGGGAAAAAACTCGGCGATTTACGATGCTGTCAGATAAATGCAAACGAAAAGCCTAATGGTGATAATGATAAGAAGACGGAAGATGTTACACGCTGGACTTGTTAAACGTGTTACGCACAGTAAGAGGTAGTGTATACCTTGAATATATACGTTATAATTATTACACGTAGATATCATTGAAGCAGTACAGACTGCCGGACAGTAAAGTTCATTAGCATGTCCTTCATGAACCTTATTATTATTATTATTATACATTTGCTTTTATTTGACTATCTAATAAAGCGCAATTTGGTGGATAGGCATAGAACCCAGCACTATGTAACGATTACCTGTAAGCTTTTCACCAGCTAGTGTAGCAGTTGAAAAATTAAACAGATTGCTTTAAACAACCCAAGGTCTTATCAATAATTTCTACCCAATCCATGCCTTTTTAGCGACTAAAGCTCGCTAGCCCAGCTTCAGCGAAGTGTTAGGGCAGCGACACGCTGAACTTCACACAATTTCGATATTTCTGTGCGAAAGAAGTGGGTGTGAGATACGATTCACAACATACTATCGCCGCGAAATTGTCACTTAATACGCATAGGTATTATGCTACACATAATACTCATGCGTTCTATTCGTTGGCATGTAGGGGGTGCGACCCCTGCGCGCCGATATCCTGTATCAGCAACGTTGGCTACGAAGGTGCCGCGCGAAATACTCTTCAAACGTAATTGAAATACATTGTGAAAATATAATTATAGTGTGCTGTAACCTGTAATCGAAAGCTGGCCGAATACGCTCTAGGACATTGTCAACAGCGCAGAGCAAAAACTATGTAACACAGAGGATATCTTAGTAAACAATCAAAACGCATATTGAAGGAATGGTGTGATCCCCTCATTTCTCATATGGTCCTTCCGAGTTACGTCCTTCTCGTATTTCGATAATTTCGATTTCGACAATTTGCCATTGAAACGTACGTTGCCTAACCTTACAAGATGGTTATTAACAAACACGTGTAGCATCTGTTTCAATGCTGGTTTTTGCGTTCGTACACGCACTTTTGGCAATCTTCACCTCAAAATTATGTTGAGACATCCACTGTCTATAAGGGCTTTCGTTGGTAACTGGTAGATATTCAGACGGTACGTCCAACCTAGCAGTCGATATTATATTAAATAGATAGATAGATAGATAGATATACGAATCTTGAACACCGAGAAATATCACAGTTGATGTAGGATTGACCCTGCCCCTCAGCGTGAATCGGCATAAAATAGAAAAGTCTAAATCGAGATCAAATTGTTATGTAGAGATCCATATCACGAAAAGTAGTACTTGTGTTCGACCCCTTTTTTTTTTTGTCAATACGTTAGATCTCTACAATTTTCTGCTCTCACAAAGATGTCTAACCATATGCCTCTTCTATTTGTTCAAAACTGGCATGCATTATAAGGTCTTACCATGGTCACACGTATTACTCTAACGTTGTTCGCTGAAGTAGCCTTACCCTGACTATCGTAGGCTTCAGTTAGTTTACTATCTGCCTGTGATGGAAGACTAGTCGAAAATTTCGAATGCAATCTCTTTTCTCATCAACCCCTTTTCGCCCCCTATTTATCAATGTACCTTTATGGTGCTGACATGCTGGCTGTCGAGTTTTGCGTTGTGGCAGATAACGCTTTTTTTTTCTTTAATTAGAATTAATTAATTAATTAATTAGTAGAAAAGATAACGACGCGATGAAGGCATTTTTACTTGAGTTGTCGGCAAAAGATATCTGTCGCGGTTCATCGCAGGCTAGGAAAGGTCTCCATTTAATTATGTTGAGGTGGACGAATCGAAGATGTTTTTTTCCTAAACTTGAACGATCCTCTGACCTGACCATCAACAAAGAAGTGTGTGAGAAAGTGTATTGAGGTAAATGTTTCGTTGGTTGGTTCGCATATTCACCATTAAGAGCAACTATTGCTCGGTAGAGTCGCTGTTTTTCCGAAGTCCCGAAGACCTATAGACGTTGGACTGGCGATGAACTAGACATGACAGAGGAAGGATCTAACGCCGAATTATGAACTCTAAAAAATAATACAACCTGGTTAAATATAATGTAATTTTGAGCGGAAAATTTTTGCATCCTTCCATTGAAACGATGTTAACACCGTCAAGGCAGGGGTCACCGTCAAGGGTCTCTGCCTTGACGAAACGACGTTTGCACAAACGTTGCATCAGAATAACCTACAGTGTATGCATAAAATGGCGTTTTGTTATGTTTTTGGGTTCATAATGGTAGTTATCGTATTGCTGCCGGCAGTAATCCTTAAGGCACTATGAATTTCTAACACCAAATGGGGCCGCGCGAAGCCGATCGCCTTTGTAAATTCCAGTCTGTTTTATTACAGTCAATGGAAGGCAATATTTGCACCTTAGATGTGTGTTGCATGAACAGCTGTACCTAACCGTCTGTCCTAACATATGCACTAATGAACAAATTGGTCACGTTGTACCTTAACCTGTTGAGTAGGTTTTTACATATGAAGCGTCAAGGATCTATGTTGCGTTTTTCAGATTTTTATAATAAATAGAAATAGACTTTTCCCTTCAGCCTTCTATTTTCAACGCACTTTAACTATATTACGAAGCACCTGCAAGTAGGAGCTGAATCGGGTTTTGAATAACGCGTTTTTTAAATGTAAGCTTTAATTTTTGTATGTGAGCATCCTACATCACGGAAGGCCGTAAGTTGGGCGTGTAGATGTTGGCCGCGCTTGCCTGGTAGAGTAAATAGACTAATCACTTCATTTGCTACAAATAAGACAGATGGGTCAAGCTTGGTCATTTTGTAGATTTCCAAAGTTTTCAACTCCGCTGCCATTATGGTTGAGAGCATTGTCAGACGGTTAAGCGCGCGTTTCTCACACAGACAGTGCCGATTGTATGACAAACGCGAAACTCTAGGATAAAGCAGTTAATTATGTGATTGCATATAAAGAGGAGTCACATTAGTAATTAAACGGAATATATTTTTGTCCATGCAGAGTCAGGTAGATATTACTTTGAATAGAAGAATGTGAACAAAATGTGTGGAGAACCTTGTCCTTAAATCAAGTGCGACAGGCCTTCACCTTAGTATAGGAACTACGAATGTGGTGGCATTTTTTGAGTCATTAAGACCATTATCATACTTCTCGAAGTCTAGAAGACTTCACGTCAGATTAGGCATTTTTGTTTTTTAGCGTATATTACAATTATCTCGTGTGAATAGATACGTAAACTTGCAAAAGAAAATCGATAGAGTAGGCACGCAGCGACAGTTTCAGTTCTTGTTACACCATAAACACCGTTAACAGCCCGTCGCTACTCGAGCGGGTCTGCGGCCTCTACAGTTACTTGACCAGTGACGCCATAGCGAGCTCAACAGCAGCTGATTGTTAGTGTATTGCTAAGTGAGGGTTGGCTATCAAATAGCAAATATGGTAAGGAAGAAACGGTCGATTCCCGAGTATCTTGTTTCGAAATTATCTGGAACGCGCTTGCTCCACTAAAGCAGCGCTAAATCATAGGCTTCGAGCCGGGTTACTAGAGCTGCACTCGCAGTACGTGTTTGTCGACGTAAGAGTATCGGAGTGCCTGCCTATCTGTACTTCGTGTGTGCAGTTTTACGCCATGTCGTATTTTATAGATATATATATATATATATCAAGATTATAGGATAATCTTGAACTTGGCTCTGGTGTGTATAATTTAACAGATTACAATTGTACCATATATGAAAAAAATGTCAATGACGCGATTTTGGTACCTATTTTCAAGCTTTCACTATATTAGGTGTATTAAGCAAGTCTTTAGTCATTTATATTAGTACTTATTTTTTTTTGTCAAAATATACAATACAATAAAAAATGAATGAGTTGTAGCGTCTCACAGGTACATCGAAAACTTAATCCGAATCCGAATAGAAGTGCGCGGCATAAAACTCTTAACTATCAATAGTTTTGCCGTATGTTGAAATGCCATATAGTTGAAAAGAAAACTTAATCTGAAAATATTTACTCATGGTCGTTACCTTACGTTCGTGGTAAAAAGTGATTCACTAACGCGACACAGGAAAAGCTGGTTTAGCCTTCGTCTGTTCGGATCTCAGCTTGAATTTATGTATCATTTCCCGCGGGACTTTTTGAAAGCCGCATTAAGTCCTAGCTTCGATCGAAGCTATTCGGCGGACACTGCGATGACGCGGCACGTTTTTATTCAGTGTAACGGCTATGTGTGGCATGATAATTGGTCTGAATGTGTCTATGCTCCGAATGAATCTCCTGCAGTACATGTCGAAGTAAACAGGTGGTTCACTTTGTCATAGTGCATTTAGGTCAGGATAGTTATGATGTCACTGACATCATAACTTAGTGGGTAACGCATCTGCCTGAACCTTAACGACATCGTTGTGGTCTCGTCACGAACTCGGGCATAGATACATTTCGTTTCGTGCTGGGAGCCAGCCGTCTTATAGCATGCCTAACGGCGATACCGGACGTAAAACAGAGTAATTTATGGTAATACTATTCTTTATGTTGGGTGCGGGCAACTATACGATCTCACATAAGACTTTTTCACTGCTTTTCCATAGCGGCCCATTCGTCCTTACTGGCTTGATCTCGGTTACATTCTAGACAGCTAGCTATGCCTGCATGCAGTGCAACAGATAGACTTCTGTAGTCGTTGATTTGGCAATGGTATGAGATTTTTCGGCTCGACAGACACATTTTTAAAATATTTCAGCTAATAACACTCAATGATTTATTTCTTTCAAGTGTGACTAATTTGGAGTAAAACTGCTTGATTCGATCGGTATTAGTTTTTTTTTTTTGAAAAAAGACTGATTCTTTAACCATAGGATCTATAGCTTCCTCGCACCTCTCAGGATTTGTGGAGTAAAAGCTTAATACATGGTCCTCGATGGTCAGAAATTCCTTTATACCATTGGCCCGCATATGACTCAATAACTAACTGCAAGCTTAGTAATAGCTAACAATCCAGTGATCTTATGATGCTTGATGCACACTCCTGATATTGCGGATCTGTTTATTATTGAACAGGCCACTTGATTGCAAGTCATTTCTGCTAGATAGTTCTTTCGTGAATGTCAGTCCTAAATGGGACGTACGCATCTTATAGTCTCTGCGATGTGAGAACAATGTGCTCAGTAACAGTCAGTCGAAGGTATCTTGAAGATATAGAAGGTAAAATTTGTAACTACGTTGAATAAATGTTATGAAGACTAGAGGCGGTCAACTAAATGCGAACTTCATTCAAATGAATGGAATTCTTACGAGGTAAGAATCCAAGAAAGCACGAGGTGCCTTCTACGCGAGCTATAAGGAAATCCCTGAGTAAAGGGTATCACACCAATCGTACTGATATTACACGCCCTACAGTTTCTGTAAACAAAGATTATATATTTATATCATTGATTCTTGGCAACAATTCTGTGTTCAACACGCAACCATGTCCGAATGAATATTCAAACGTTAAATTAACGGCTTATGTCAAAGATAGGTAAGTATAAAGTTGCAGTTATATGGTGGACTATTTGTCTAATTCGAACTTTACAATATGTGTGAAACTATTACAAACAACTTTGGCGGACTCTTCTAATTAAAATATCTCGGATCAAAATGATCAGTTCTCACTGGGTAAGAAGTATTTTTCCTTAAAATGTTTCGCGCACTTGTCCCACCCCTTCGACAGCTCCTGGACAGCCATGTATCTGACTTCTTATATGTATTTGCGTGGCATACTTCCCCATTAGATTAGGAAAAAGAAGGAATACTCATTCTTTTTTCAACCCCAACATGGCGTTGCCAGCAAGTGACAAATTACGATTGCAACGCCAACAGGTCGTGAATCTCTTGAAAAACTCGCGGTAACGGGCTACATTTATTGTTCAATTTTTGGCTAGTATTTCAGTAGCAGACTTGCTCTTAATGCCTATTGCAGGTACTACCACTACCTTTACGACGCTGTCAGCGAGCTCACGTTTCTCTCAAGGGCACGCTTTTCCGTTGCCTGGACAATCTTCGGCTGGTTCATGCCTCGTCTGTGATTATTATATGCTCTCGGTGAGTTACTTGTTGATTAAACCCTTGTCTAATCAGACGAATCTTAAACTGGCCTATTTTGACTCAGTCTTTGAATTTTCAGTATTTATACGTATATATAGTATATGTCGCACATTATATATGAAATGCCAGTTTTAACCAAAAAAGCCCTGAAACTCAAGCTTTCTGCACTGGAAAGCCTTCTCGATCCCAGTATGCTTCCTGGGTCTCGACACCTGTTCACCTCCTTATTGGTCTTTGACCCGGTTCTTGAAACGCTTGCACCATTTGTTTTTCCACCAGTTGTTTTGCCATAAGGCTTTCTTACCTAATGTGTTCATTAACTTTCGATTAACTTCCGCAAAGCCGCAGTCTTTAAGAAACAAAAACTCGATTACTCAATGTTGATTTTCAAGACAAATGTTTTTTCCTTCTAAATCCATTTTTCTGGAGAAAGTCCAGCTCATATTGTTTGTTTGGGACTTCGTCCGCACACGGCGTATTAGAATTAAACAGAAATTATTTATTATTAATAGAATTTATTATGTGCAGTATGTAGTTCCACCCAGCTGCAATTCAGCGAGGCTTTCCTTTGCTAAAAAAGGAAAGATCTTTTCAAGGTGCGGTATAATCAGTTAGAACAGATCGTTTGTAAGTAACACGCTGGCACATTTGACGATCGACCACAGATTCAATTCGAGTTTTGTATTTTCAGCGTGTAGGCATGAACGTGCGTATTTGTTTTTCAGCAGCCCTACGGTGAGTTGTATCGATGCTAAGTGGTCGTTTTAAGGCACAGGCATCTTCTGATTATTTAAAGGACAAGTGAAAGGTGATATCGAACATAAACAAACAACAATCTTGCTTATGTAACTTGTTGTTCATGAGTGTATTCTATGAACAATAGGTTCTTTACGTTATGATAGACCTTGGACACTTAATATTACGTGGTTCGCACGTTGGAATAATTCTAGATGTCATGGCTATTGCTAAGGCAACGAAATATTTACGCGTACCGCAGTAAATTAGATTGTCCAGTAACTGAAAGTGAAAGTTTGGTTGGTTACTTCGTCTGCAATTTAGTAGTTTTAGTAAAAAATGAACGTCCTAGAAATTGTTAGCATGAAAAAGTGCGTGTCGACGATATAGTACTCACTTGCGCTGGACATGTTATTTGGATCAGTTTGCCCGCTACGGGGCTTAAAGTGGCTTTGTTATATCGAAAATATCTGAATGGTTGTTGAACGCTATTATAGTGGAAAAGTTTTCTGAGGAGTGGATGATTTTCATCGACATGTAGAATCTTTTTGCATCGCTAATGCGTTGTTTTTAACATTCTGATGTTTTGCGTGTCCCTCTTAGTATGACCGCCATAACTTGTTAACTCCGTACGCGTTCTTGGCCAGAAAGCGCTGAACTCAGTAAACTCAAAATATGAATTCCCATTTGACCGAGAGTGGCTCAATAAAAACAGTCTCGACGAGAGTAAGCGACTCAACGATGACCTCAAAGATAATAGGAGCAAACGCGGACGGTGACGGAGGCAACCACGGTCTCATGGTCAAAGGCTTCATGATTTTACTGCTCACTGTAGTAATTCTGGGCATCATTATGTGAGTCACTTTGAAAACTAGCGTTCCGTGCGACGAGTATAGGAACGAGGATGCGATCGAACGCATTACTTGCGTGTTAATTTAGTTCTAAGGTCACCAGTTCGAAACTAGCCTTCACTCAATGCTTCGTCGCAGTGATAGCCTCTCTTGGCTAATTAAAGAGATCATTCGAATACGTATAAGGCCTAGGGGGATAGGATTTTCGTATTGTAGTTATGTATGCTTCGTTGATCAACGATGATATTGCAATGGTAAAACGTGTGCACAATGTAATAGATCGGTTGGTCTCGCTGATGCAGAACAGTACTGCTTAATATTGATCCATTGTTATTATTGCCAATTCATACTATCAACGGATAAAGTGAGAGCAATCAATGCGTTTCGATCTTATCGGGTGCAAATTTGCCAATTGAAAAGCTTAGTATAGAAAAAGTATAGAGATCTATACAGTATCTATATAGATATCTACTATCTATATAGATATATATATATAGATAACTATCTAACATCATAGAAATGATTGTGATCTAGAGCTCTTGATTACCCCTTTTCAAAGATTAGACGAATCCTTGAGAACCTTTTCAGTGGTTGACTCTATACGGAACTAATTATGTGTAAATATTATAGGTAATGTATAGTATGCACATCCTCTATATATATATATATATATATATTATTATTTATTATTTATTGTTATTCCTTTTAATCCAAAGTCATTCTAGAATGTCTAGGTAGTCTGTAGCGCTATTTTGTATAGCAAGTTGGTAAGTTACCTAGTGGAGTGCAAATTGCATTTGGAACCATAGGCTAACTTAAGGGACCATAGATCCTTATGATGAAATACGTTTCATTAGAAGGAACAGAGTCATCACGACAGGACTTCTCTGCCAAACAAAGAGCATTAATTCTATATTTTTTTTTGTATTTTAGTGGTGGTTTGTTGTATGTTGGGAGCGCGTTTAAGAGAAGCGAGGCCCATACGTCTGACTGTAACGACGTAATATGTGCAAAGACAGCCTTTGCTTTTGAAAATGTGAGTGTTTCCATTTTTGAAATAATCGTCGATGAAACTGCTTCGTTAAAAAACAAGCACCGACTATAATCAATTCACTATCCAGGTTTACAAATCGTTTACTTTATCTCGAGCTGTGTATCTTATAGTGAGCAATTAGGGTAACGTTTGTATTCTACTTCGTTACCCACACTATTATTATTAAATATATGTATAGGTAATATGAAATACATCATATTACCTACATCTGATGTCTCCTTCTACAGTCTGCAAGTATTTGACGTACGTGCACTTCGCACTTCAAACTTCTGCGGCCTGGTCCAAACAAACAAAAGTAAGGTTGATTCATAAGTTGTGATTCCAAAGTTCGATAGAAGCTGCGTTGTAAGTCAGGCCGTGCTAATGTTTGTTGTGTCACACGCTACTGCCATTAAACACTCGTTTCACACGGCTGGGTCTTTTCAACAGGACATGGGATGTGTATACTCCTCTGTTTAAGAGGGTGCACATAACTCTTTGTGCACGACCTAACACCATTAAAGCAGATCGTACCTCCTGTAGGACAAGCGTAGGGCTCGACCCGAACATTTCGACCCTGTTCCGCACAGACCACGACCCACTAATTTATAGCTCCCTAGGTTTTACACCGAAAACAAAATCAGCGTTGGTTTCAAACTTAGATCACTTTATGTATCTTTAGGTCAACTAATGTGCCAAGCGGCTGGTGCTCTCTGCCCGTCGCGTTGACCTTATGCTGGCGTGGGTTCAATTCACGCTAGCGGTCAAAGGAATTTTTCACATGGAAAATGTTTAGTTTCCAGTTCTGCATGGTGACCATAGTTGTGTGCAAAGGGTATGGGCTTTCACGCGTGAAGCAACATTGGCACGACAGTGGCGGCAGCTGTAAGCATTGCAACAAACACGTCCTGCACGTCTTTGTCTTTAAGGGGGCAGGAATCGAGGGCCCATACCTATCTGATACAACATATCGAGTAGCCAAAAGTTGATGGAGAGAACTGTGGCATATAGTCCTTCACATGGTTTTCTTCGCGGGTTTCGGCATAAAACTGAAGTGGGTCCGGTTTTTTTTTTGTAGATAATTGAACCTCTTGATCCAGATCAGACGCTAACGAGAGCTTCGCTATGAAGCTGAGCACGCGCTTTTCATGGCTGTTAGAGCAGTGTCTCTTAACAGCAGCGGAATCAACGATCGGGCAAAATAAAGCCTCGAAAGAAAACAGATAATACACCGTGTTCGGATAACGTACTTCAACGGAATGAATTTCAGCTTCGGGGTTTGGCGGCATCATTGGCATGAGATATCTAGAAATAGACGCTGGAAGCCTGCAACCTGTATTCAGCCAAATAATGCATAAAACGCACATATCGATGCTATCTTCTTATCCTATTTGATTCGCGACCCGAATTATCTGTTCGGAAGCGCAGTTTCACAGCCATTATTAACACGAGCGTTCGGTCTCATCGCCGAATGATTTCAAGCCTACTTTACGGGATTTTGAAAGCCGATTTTCTCGAGGAATTACCCACATTGACGGTTGATTACGCTACGTCCACAAAGCTACCTGCGCTATACTCCTTTTGCTTACCTCCTACACTCCTGGAGCTTTTTTCGTTTCAAATTATTTTGACTACATGTTGAAGTTTTCAAGAAGGCGCAGAGGTCATTTGCGCATTGGGTTTTGCGGACAGCAGCCTCCTGCGGTATCCGACCTGGACTTAGGCGATCTTTTTTTTTATAAGGGAATACTTGCGTTTTTTGAACCGGAAGCGGAGCCTTCAAGGCTACGTAAGCCGGTATTCTGTTGCACAATGCCTGAGAAAAATCGCATAGATCGTACGGCTCATGGTTGACAGCTCTAATGGCGAAGTCTATGGGTTCGCTTCGACGGAAGAACTCGGCAATATGAAAAACAGATTATTTCGATTATAGATATCCGGTTGTTGGAATATACAATATTTGTTTGCGGGAACGGAGGAAGTTTGCGGATTTTTCTTCTATAGCAACACTTTTACACCATACCGAACAAGCCAAATAGTGCAGTAACTCTGCGTACCGCTAAAAGAGTCACATTATTTAGCATAAAACATGCTCTGTTATAGTATTTGCGCACCAACATCTAGCTCGGTGTCGTTGCCTTCTAACAATATCCAGACAGTCTGAGCAATTGGTCAGGATCAATAAGTGGCGCTAAGTTAAAGTTTTCTTCTTAGCTTACGGCTCTATTTCAGGTACAGCTAATCAATGAATAACGTATAGAATCGCTCACGAAATACCGTGTATGGGCGTTGCCTTGTTTAGGCATCACTTTCTTAAGGAAGAAGAGATTTATAGTGATAACTGCGCTTTCAGATTCTCGGCAACAATGCCACCGACGTCGAACTCTGTGCTCAATGTGAAGCTGCGATGAGAGCTCTTCGACACTACGGCTATGATCACGTTATCGACAAGCTGAAGGCGATATGCATAGCAAAAATGAGCTTCTACAACGAAGAAACTTGCCTTAGTATGATCGATATGTACAAGGTGTGTGTGTGTGTGTGTGTGTTTTTGCAAAATTGAGAACAGAGAAACAGATAAACACGTCATATAAAAACGAACTCGGAAGTCAACAATGGAGATAGCGGACGATATGCAAGTCGACTGAACTTGGTCTCTTTTATATTTTGTATTGAAAATATTTTTTTAAACTTGAAACTCTTGTGATATAAATTTCGAGCTGTGCTATACGATAACAGCAGAACATAAAGGGCATGTAGATAATAGGTCGCATTAAATAGAGCTTTACGGCGGAGCTAATTGCGTGGAGGTCGCATAAGTCTTCCATAACATTCTAGTGCTTTCAACAACTTTTGGCCAAATACCACAGTTAGTAAAAAGAAGATGTTTGGCAACGTGCTCTTTTTAATAGCAATCATATGTTTTTGACGTACCAAACCCCTAAATTGCCCTAAATTTTGTCGATTACTATTATATATATATATATATATATTGTGATTATCTAATGTGATACGTATGTTTATAATAATAGGTATTATAATAGATCTGACCTTTTATCCTTAAAACAAATTTTATTGTCCGCACACATTTATTTATTTATAGTAATAAAAAGTAATTTATTTAGGATGAAATGCGGCACCTTCTGTATCAACTAAAAGTTCCGGACACAGAGTTCTGCAGATTCGTAACCGGGTGCGGGCAATATAACGATTCGTTATATAGGTGGAAGTTCGACGTGTTCACAAATCAATTTGAAGCGTACACTCAGGTAGGTGATGGCTGCACGGGGTTCTTTGTTAGCGTATGATACGTACTATCTAGACGAAGGGAAAACAAAAACAAATATTTTGCAAATTGCATTGTTTTCATAATCGACTCGGAATAACAGATTAACTAACACTAACCTTCCTCCTTTAAATACAGTTGAGCTAGATTATAGGAAATGTTTTTATTTCGAAGTGAGACACAACGTTAGCTAATCAATAGAAATCTTTTAACTAAGATGACCTGATCCTTTATTGTCATTGTAGATTGATGTCTTCCCTGAGGCATCGCCTTTCGCTGTTCTTCATCTGGCCGACCCGCACGTCTCATTTGAGTACCGTGTTGGAGTCGCCTATAGTTGTAGAGAAGAGCTTTGTTGCACAAACAGACAGATGACTCCGGTGACGAATATGTCAGCTGAAGATTCAGGTCCTTATGGTGAACCTCGAAAGACAGGTCTCTACGGACGCTGCGATCTGCCCGTAAGGACGCTTCGAAGCGCACTTAAGAGTGCTGCCAGTCTCAAAGTATGTGTTCAGATTTTGTCGTTTTTAAGTTCTAATTTATCATTCGAAGTGAACGATCGGAAATGACCAACCAGACTGATTCGAGCAGAAAGCTTACCCCACATTTCTGTTGGACGGTCATTACTCTACACACGAAAAAACTACTGTTAACCTTTGCTTTTTTGGTAGCTAGGTAATTTTTTTTATAACATGTCACGCGGGAAGTAGTACTATTACTTCGGTGGCTCGTAGGAAACTTCGCAGAGATTAATATTTCCCCTGAGTATGTTTTATGTCGGACAAAGCAATTTACAGATTATATTACATACAGAATTACAAAATAATGTACCACTAATAAATAACATTTAATAATAACGATATAAAATACTGATGAGTCGTGCTCAAGTTAAGCTAATATGAAGCATAAAATAAAACTTTTATTACAGTTCGACTTTGTTTACATCACTGGCGATTTCATCCCACATACAAGCTTTAACTTTTCGTTTAGTCGAGTGATATATGAAATCACAGAGCAAACAAGGATTATAAACGAGGCCCTACCAAATAAAGACATTTATGTTTCTATTGGTAATCACGACGATTATCCTTCCTTCCTGTGAGTATCGAAACGGCCGTTTATTTTATACTGGATAGAACTTTCATTTATGAAAGTTCTTCGGATCGCTCCGGTACTTAAATCAACCAAAATCATGGACGAAACCAATTGAAATAGGAAGTTCTAATTAGATTATTGCTAACAACCACATCTGCAATCGGTAAATATATTTTTATATGCATATTCAATGCAAATGTTTGTTACACATCAGATTTCCCACGGATCGTATGGTGGCAGGCAAGTACTCCTCTGATCGGTTATATTATGCCCTATGGAAAATTTGGGGTGACAAATGGATACCGACTGAAGCTAAAGACACGTTCTTAAAGTGAGTGAATCCCGATTTTTATCGCACGTTCATTGACGAATGTTTTCGATTTAGAACGAAAACCAAAAAATCAAGGATTCGTTGTCCTGGATAAAAAGTTATTCATCTATTTCAGAGGTGGCTTCTATACGGCCTCCATTAGTCCAGGAGTTCGACTATTTTCGTTGAACACTAACTACTGCTACAAACTAAATTGGTGGCTCGCAGTCGATCCAGAGGTAAGATGCATGTTAAGCCAATTTCCAACATTACCGCTCTTCATTCCGAAGTTTTGTATGTGTTAGATCCAACAGGAAGTTGCTCCGTTCACACCATCAGCTATGAAGCAACATGGCTTGAAATGAGAGGAACAAACTGATCATTAAAAGCTCGATAATCGAGTTTTTTCAGTGTCGAATGTTTCGAACGTGAATTCCGAATTCATCTACTTCACTTGTACACATATTGCCCGCGGGGCTTCTTGAAACGTCAATGGATTTGCATTGTGTTTTCCACTGAAATGTACCCTGTGCACAGTCGTATCGATGCGTAAGGTGTCACATAGAATTTCTTAATGAATTGGCGTTTTTTTAAATCATTCAGACGAAAGAAACTAACCTGAATCACTACCGAAATTACCAGTGGAATTTTTCATTGCCAAATAATTTTTACAAGGACAACTAACTGCTTTGAAGTTTCCTTTGAAGGACATTGATGTGCTCAAGTAATTAAGAATCTAACCTCCTCGTTGAAAAATGCCTATTCTATATGTGTCCTTCTCTTAAAAAGAAGCAAAATAGCCAATCAGGCCTGCTCAACATAAGAAATCAGTTGCTCAGTGAAACTTGCTCAGTGCGGCAAGAATTTGAGCGATTTGATAAGCGCAAAAATTACCTTACTTTATTTAAAGTAAGGTAATTCTTGCGCTTATTTATAAATATTTAAACTTTTTTTTATTTAAACTAATTGGTATTGAAATGTACAATATTGTTCGATATGAATCAATATTTATTCGGTCGCTGACTAGCAGCATCAGCTAATCCGTAAACTCGAATCTTGTTTAGGATCCTGAGGGTCAACTGCGCTGGTTGGACGAAGGGCTGGCCGAAGCTGCCCGCATGAAAGAGAAAGTTCACATCATAGGCCATATTCCACCTGGTACCAAAGAATGTCACTCAGAATGGGCCACAGCCTACCAGAAAATTATATCGAAGTGAGTTTCTGTAGTCATTGCCAATTTAATCCCGGTTTTAGTCACCGGTTAGGCTCAGTAGATGTCTTAATTAGGGTACTGAGGTGATTCTCAGTTTAATCATGACTTAATTTGTGTACAAATAGTGGATACTGTTACTGTTTTATAGTAAAAAGCGCAGGATTTCACGGTGGGATTTGGTCTCTTGTGATCTTCAGACACAGTCAAATTATAAACGGCCAATTCTTCGGCCATATGCATTGGGACCAGTTTACTGTCGATTGGTCTGTCGAAGATGACCCGAAGAAGCAATCAATTCCTACGGGTGTACAAATATCATCGCCATCGATTACAACCTACATGACAGGATACCCTTCCTACAGGATTTTGAAGTTCGACAAATTCGGGGTAAAGCTGTTCCCTTCCCTCTTCACTCATAAGAAATTTGCACGCACTTTTTTCATCCGTTATTTAGGGTTCTGGTAGATATGGTAGTATAACTTCGTCACGTAATTTTTTTCAGGGTCTCGAGGATATAGACACGTACATGCTAAACATTACAGCCCTCAATAAGAAATTCCTTGCTCGAACTAAGGGCTTCGATAGAAGGGCGCTTGACAAAGCTGTCCAAGAACTTGACCGCAACGATAAGTCATATCGGTTTTGGCAAAAGATGTACAGTACACGCGCGGCATATGGGCTTAAGGATCTGTCACCTAATAGCTTCGCGGACCTTATAGAGCGATTTGCGAAGAACGATAGTCTTCTCGAATTTTACTACAGGTAAATTACGTCAAATTTTCAATAGGAAAAAATTCACAGCAACGATAAATGTGCACGACTTTGAATAGATGCAGTATGTAAAATGTCACTTTATTTTATGTTAGCTACGTAGTACACGCCAGATTGATTTTAACAAAGATGCAAGAAACTGTTGGCCATACTGCGCGTTGCATTCATAGGAAGGTTTTGCAACAACGATCGATCCTGTGTCCAGACATTGATACCGTCAACAATCATTTGACAAAACAAGCTTTTACTATGAACAGAGTATCGACCATAAGCTGAAAACCTTTTGAGAGGTCAATTTAGTCGACCTGCAAAGTAGGACTCAGCTAATCCTAAGAAGCTCTAATGCAATTCGGTATTTTTTCAGAGCAAACAAATTGCGCCATACAACAACACTATGGGTTAAACAGGCTCTACAAATAAGTTCCTTTAGATTGAAGAACGATTGTGTTAGATGTTATGGTACTAGTCGTTAACTGAGTACAGGAGTATCCCGCTGGACATCTACAAGGCACTTCAGAGATTTAACGGCACACTAAGACCTCCCTGATTCTCCTGCAAATTCGAATTGCTGCAGCGATAAAACGTGCTGTCTCACTTGCGATTCTTGTCCTTGCTAACAAAAGCTAATCGCCTATTATTTTTCAGAGCATTGTATCAGTTCCACGAAGAACCAAGTAACGTGCATTGCAGTAAGGGCGTCTGCACAACAAACTATTACTATCGCACTGGTTTAGAACACTACGTTACCTGTGAGCAGAACTCGTATGGCTCGACGAAGTTTACCGAATGCGAGAAAGCGGTCGGCGAAATTATTAGTTGAATCTGCCGGCCGGCCTGTCTGTTAGGCTCCTTAGCGACCTGCCGTAATAAGCGCAGATGATGTAAAACCATTTGCGGTAGTTTAGGTGGAAGGTATTTGCTCTACGATGACATGAAGAAATAGTTTTTTTTTGCTTTAACAACACAAGGAAGCGTTCAATTGTATGTGCAATTATGCTCGTAGTCGAAAAACCCAATGATACAATAATGTAAAACTCCCCACAAGGGTTTATACTTCAGCCTTGCGATAACCAGTCGCGAGAAACTAAATGGTTTGAAAAACCAGGATCGCAGACGTGATATTTATTCCTTCAAGCCAATAAAACCTCTAACTGACTCCAAGCGCTTCGTCATTATAAACGGACCGGTCCATTGTTGGCCGTCGCCATTGCAAAGGTGGTTTACCTGACGACGTCCTAACGTTATCATATTTTTAGACAAATCTAGCAAACATTGCTCGCACCGATGTTTTTTACATCGATTTGTATTCGCAATCTCGATAGCCGGAGAGTTGCAAATTATTGAGGGGTTATAACATATTTATGCGGCTGCATACTAGACACTCCTATAGTTTCAGCTATATTAGCGAGCAACATGCATATTAGAGAGCTTCCATATTTTTAGTAGCTCATTTCAATGGGTAAGAAGCGCTGTAAACGCACGTGGTCAATCCCCGACTAGCGTACTGACCATCCATAAGACACGCACTTATGCCCCTAGCACCCTAAGGCTATTTGTTTCATATAGCTATGCTTCTCGGATACGTCAGCTGGAATGACAATAAACAGCATCTACGGAATATCCTTCTCACCTTAACTTATAGTGCCATTCTTAGCTCCGAACTATTACTTCGTTTACTATCAGCGCACCTCTTCGTTCGAACGGATATCCATAGTCATCATCCTCAATGTGACTTACCGCTCCCTATAACCCATCCGGCAAAAGCCCCTGCTCAATGTGCTATATAATACATGATTGAACTTTACGTACCTTAAAACAACGGTTATATCGATGCCATAACGTGCCAGTATTACTAGTGTTCCTCGTCCACAGCTCGTCAAACGTCTATAGCATTCTAAATCCGCCCTACTTTTAACCAGTTTCACTACGGGTATAGAATTACGCGTATAGTTTAATATTCTAGGAACTAAAAGCGAGATCCTCAACAATCAGCCAGTAATCAGCATTAATGTACTCATTTGTCTTGCAATATTTTGTAGGCCGTGGCGTCTTTTTTTTTTTCTGAATTCGAAATTTGTCCTAAAAAGAAAAAAGTCTATTTCTAACTAGAAAGTAGATTTGCGTCCGCCAAAAGTTGTCAAGTTGAGACACCATTATGAATTTACATTCATACGAAATTTTACCGGTTTATCGTAGTCGGCGTCGATTATCTTTCGGTATAAATTAAACATCTTTCGGTAGAAATTCAGTACTCCCCCATAACGATGCGTTAGTAATGCCTTGTACTAAAGAAGTGCGCTGTTGCGCAATTTAGGTTGAAAAAATATTATTACAATGTTATCACTTGATAAATACGAAATAAGTAGGCGTCAGTGTTTGCTCATTTCTTTCTATAAAACACAATATCATCAGAGGAAGCAAATAGACGAAAATCATGTAGTATGAGAACATGTTGAATCACTTACGGATATTTTATCTGTCTGTAAACTTATGTTCTAGGTGAATTATGGGTGGTGGTTAGATAGAATTAGCTTGCTTTACATCGTACAATATTAAGGCTTAGGGTCTGGATAATGTAGGTAGTATTGTTTAACAATGAGAACATGTGTAAACTGTGTTCGTATTGAAACAGCCCTATTGAAACTGTCACCTGGTATCTTTAGACTTGACTCATTATTCGATGCACCCTATATAGTGCAGCGGGAAACGATGCATCGTATCCCGTATTGTCAAAATTAATAATACTTAAATAGCTAGTTTAGTGAAAATGAACGATGAAAGAATTTTGCAGGTCGTTAGCTACGTGAAGCTTCATACACAAGTCGGAAGAAAACAAAACTAGGCTTTAGCAGCAGACTGTGGGCCGAGGAAACGATAGGAACTATCCGTTATCGTAAAGGTTTTTTCACAAGATAATGTATCGCCATTGAGTACAAAATCTGTAGTGTCCCAGTATCTGTAGTATGGCTTTTAAGGGAATTGTCACTAGCTGAGTAATATTTAAGTCGACTTAGGTAGCACAATTTAGAAGCCAGCATGAGTGCGACTGCAGATCCATTCGTTTCTTAATCAACCCCCTTGATCTACCTCTACTGAATCCTACCGGAAAAAAATAGCATATTTCAAGTCAAGAAACCTGGTGGAAACGCTTGAATGTCCGGCTGAAGACGCTGAGCCTCGCTGCTTCTAGTTAATGCAACTATATAGAATATACATGCAGAATATCCAATCTTTGTAGTGGTCGTATGTCAGCAGATGAACGAGGACAGGACGCACTGGGCCCTAAGTTACGGCTTTCTTTGACGATATTATGAAAAGAAAAGAACAACTAGAAAGGATGAGATGTAAGAGAATAGATGAAGGGCATACCCGAAACAATCATGGGCCCGATGCACAACAACTGGAATTAGCAGAAGTACAAGGACTACGGTCCCCCTCGAGACCTAGAGTTTCTGGTCAAGAGGAAAGCCAGAATGGAGGATGGACTAGAATGGACAAGTCATGGTTTCGAAGTAATATCAAACATATCCCGAACCATGGCCCAAGCTGATAAAGGGGTCCAAGGTTTAGTGGGTGAGAGTCCCACAGTACCGGACGAAGCATAGTCAATGATGTCCGGTCTGCACAATGCATTTGCCTTTAACCTCCAAAAAAAAAAGATGAACGAGATCGACAACCGTGAACTGCAAAAACGAAAATTTGTGTCTACTGGAGTTTTTTAAACTGGTAACAGACAGTTGGTCGAACTAGGCTAGTAAGCAAAAAGTTCCAGAAAACTTTTTGCTTACTAGCCTTGCTCTAGTTGGGATTAGAGATATACCGAAACCCAATCCTGATATATGTCATCGATACGTTAAAATGCTCACCTTTAATTGTTCTTATGGAACTCGGATATGTATTCGACTCCGCTTCGCAGAGCATAGGCACAAGGTGACAGTATTTGAAAATCAGTATTGTAATATACCGCAATTTGTGATTTATATATATTTTCTGACACAACTCATCATCTGTGCACGATTATGTAGTGTTCTATGTAAACCGCGCAGTTTAGTGTGCTTGACGAACTTTTTTAATGCTTCCTGCTATTACTTTACATGCACACGCCCCATGTTACTGCATACCTTACATTGCGCCCTAGACAGCGGCTTGTTTACAGTTTTATACGGTCAGCAAAATGGGCAGAGTATATTCACTCGAGTAAATACCGTCTCCAACAATACATACGCGCACGAATTTTAATAAAATTTTAATAAATACAAAAATTTTAATAAATTCTTTATTCTAGTTCCCCGTACTAAAGCTTTTTCGGAGACTATTACCGTTAATGTTGCCGTGTTGCTAACTTGCAAAATAAGGCCATGTATTGGCAAAATAAGGCCATGTATTGAAGGAATTCTACTTTACGCGAACGGAATATTGCTACCGCACAGTCGAAACGAATGGGGTGTTTATTGTTCAACGATCGTTGTCGTAACCGTAGTCTTGGGTTTGATTCTCTTTCTCCTTTGAAGATGGTGAACTTCGTTTGTATTTCACGTAGTCGAAAAAAAACAAAGCAGGATAACCTTGTCCTTGGCAGTCTCAGTAACAGGCTCTTGGAAACTAATCAAAAACGTGTACGCAGATTGTGCCACCTAAATACGTCTTGGCAATAGTAGATTTAGTCCTTTTCAGTTACGTGTACAAGCTATATTCGTTGTCCGATTGCTAGTCGGTGTTGGGCTCCATGGATTACCTACTGGCAGAATTTTAGTAATAAATTTGTTATTATCATGTTAGTAAGTGCTCGGATGTGCACATGTCATTGTAATGCTTGGCTCAGCGATTGTGGATTCTATACAAGGCCTCAATTCGTTAAAACGCGTTGATATTTAAGGGCCTACCGAGGACACGAAGATATGTACTCCACTCAAAACTGAGAAGTCAGGTTATTCACAAGGACTAAAGGTGTCCACGTGAATAGTTCGTGTACTTGTTACGACGGATCCGTGTCGTCCTATTTCTTAGGAAAGACACACATTTCCACCCATTCTGTAAGATACAGCTATTTTAAAATGAGGGTAGCCGCTTACTGGTCACATTGAGACCTGTTCCTTTAAGCCTGCGACACTTTTGTAGGAGCTGTTTAGTAAGATTCTAAAGTAGATGATCGAATATGACGATCATATTGCTGCGCTGACGTTACTTCAAATCTGAAATGAGAAAAAATCCTAATAAAATAAAGATAAGCTAAGGCCTTTTTCTTAACTTTCCATACATTTGCAACCTTCCTATTATTTCACTCTATACAAGGAAGGCTTATTCCACTTTTCCACAATTCGCAGAACACAGAAAACCTGCCTGGAGCGTACGGTCGCTATAGGGAAGTCATAGTTAGGTTTCTACCGCCAGCTGGAGAAGGATCAAAGAAAGGGAACTCTAGTTGGGTGGCAGTGTTGAGAAAGTGTAAAAAGCTGGTATTTCTTGCGATGGACATCAGGAGCATCATGAGGTATTCACTGAAAATTGCATATAATTCACTCCGTTACCTTGAGTTTCTCAATAGACGTGCAGACCGTTGTCACGGTAATCGAAAGCACGCAGTCTAATGACGCAATAGCAATGCCAGATTTTATCGCCATGTCTTAATTATTTTCTTTTAAATCGAGTAAAGTGTATCACACATTGACCTCAGTCGGCCTATGCTCCCACTCTAGTTCTTAAAATAACAAGGTTTCCCACGTTCTACAAATGACAACCGTGAACAAGTAGATACGACAATAGATTCACTTGAGCTATGTCGTATAGATATTACATATGGGGACGCGAATAATAAATATATCACGATCCATATGTTGCCAGGGCGCTGGGACGAGCGCGTAAGAAGTCAAAGAAATTATTTCTAATATCTATTCGAAGATCATCATTCTAGCCCAACGAATTCAATTTATTTCAAAGTCTTCTGGGTTCGCTTATAAGAGCCTGATACATTAGTAGACATACTGAGCTCCTTGTCACATGGGGTCGGGCGTTATTGGCGAAATGGGCAAAATTCTGACTCTAAGTAATGGTCCTGACGTATATGCGTGAGTTGTGTTGGGATCAATAGATTTATGATTAAAACGGGTAGAGCCAAGCTACTTGGTGCAGCCTACCCACTTCTCTTTACAGGGTCACGGCAAACAACAATACACCTTATTTTTGTACTTATTTTTGAGTATTCCACAATAATCACCCGTATTATGAGAAAGATTCAATATTATCCTCTAACTAAGCGTCATGTACGTAAATCATAGCTTTATGTTCCTTACAACTTAGTTTAATAAAAAAAGGTGCCATTCCGACATGATGCTGTCCTGTATACCGGAAATATACCCTAATTGAGGGCTTGTAATCGAAAACGAATCAACCTGTTCGTTAACATCAAAGATAGGTTTTGTAGTTACCAATAGCCGCGTAATCAGTGCTCGCTAAGCTTAGCGTCTCGGTCCGTGTTGAGTACGATACACGACGAGAACACGACGACAACCGATTTTGCATCGTTGCTAACGAGTACTAGCAGCATTAACACTTAGGGAAAAATCTGCCAAAATATCGTGAACTTGAATAGTACCGTTTGCCATCAGGTCAAGCGATCCCGGACATCTTCACAACTACTTGGGGTATATAGGGTGTTTCGAAACCGGGCGAAGACACACTACCAAGTTTCATACTTTGATTATTGTGGGAAGTTTGGCCTACCTAGACACATGACTCTATCACCTTATCTACTTGGATAAATTCTAAGAGGCAATTGGCATTTGCCAAGTTGCACCTCTTATGTGCTTTTTACATATAGTCCTGAGCTCTAAAGAAAATGATTCAGTTTATTAAATAGAAATTAAAGATATCAAACGTTTATAATTTTCCTCTCCCATTATAATCTTTCATATTCAAGTAAAGTAAAACTGCGTGGTAATAGTAATTATCATTAATATTACGATGATTTAATAGTACCTCAGTATCGCTTGATAAAAATAACATTACTCCAGAATGAAAGCTAATCGTACCGTAAAATTGTACACGTTATTTTAGCAAATTACGTAAACTTATCAACGATACATGGTTGACTTTAACCATATGATGGACTTATTCACCTTATTTATCCGTAAACTATCGTCCGACTGCATGTTTGACACAGCCTTTTCTCCCATTTCCATTCTTCTAATATTAAATAGCTTTATAGATTGTTTGGTATTGTCGGCCCTTTGTCAGGCAAACGTATTGCTACTCGTATGCTAAACGACTTTCGCAAGCTCTCTTCATACACAAACACAATATCATTACAGGATCGCTTGGCAGCATTAGGATGAAGCGTACAGCTGTCGCCGCATAGGAACAATGACTTGCAGTGTACTGAATAGAGGAAACTATGGCTGCTACTAGGCCCCATAGGACTTCTTCATTGCAGTCTATTTCGGCGATCTATAGAGAATACGAGGGAGGATGAGAGAGGCTCCATCCTTTGGTATTATTGTATCGTGGACGCGTCTCATTGTGTGCACGGGATTCCGGTTCTTTTAAGATGCCAAAATGCCCCCTGGCATATTTCGGTTCGTCGAGACATGTAGCAAGCGACGAGTATGTTGATTATATAGCTACGATTAGCCAGGAACGCGGCAGGGCCATAGTCGCTCGAGAAGATTGCGTAATGCCAGCCACGTGGATTATCACTACAACGTCATACTCATCAAAAGCTAGTAAACACAAACGAGGCTAGTAGTAGCAGCAGCAGCAGCAGCTAAGGATGAAGGCGTACTGTAGTGCGAAGAGCCATACGAGTCTCAGTGTTAGTTAATATGGGTCATACCTCAAAACTCTACGAGATAATTAGCTGGCGATAATACGAGGCTTCCATAGGCATTCATTTGAAAAGTAATCGTTATTGTAAGCAAATAGTTTAATATAGAAGATGGTTTCGAGAATTGCACCTTCAGCCCAAATCAGCTTTATTGAATCGAACCGGCTCGATAGAATAGGTGATTATTTTTTCTTCTTTATGCCTTGCTTTTCTGCCTTAAACTAATGCCCCCGTCATGGCAGACGTATCGGTGCGATGATGGATAGGTTTTAGCCATTACAAATGTTTCTAACCGAAAAGTTGGTTATTATTATTATTATGAAACGATAATCTGAATTTCAGCATGTATATCTAACGGTGCAGTTATACAGCCAGGTCTAAATGTTCGTGTCGGATAGAAAAAACCTGCATTTGCATTGCAGATTTCTGACAATAATGTTGTCTGTGTATTACAATTAACCGTACAGTGAGTTACAGGAAGTACGTCGTTTGATAACGTCCTATAGTGACTGTCAATGTACCTGGTTACCTGTCAGGGCTCCTTCGGAACGATAGGACACACAGAAGTATAATAAACTGTGGGACCGGAATAAACTGTGGAACCAACGTTGAGTTCACATGGGATTTAAGACATAAAAAATACCAATATAAGCATTGAAATAGGTTTACGGCATACGCATTGAAAAATTTCTGTTAGAACCAGAATGTGTGACCGCAAGGTGAGTACATTGCATCTGCCATAATAAAGTCTCGCAGTTGCTAGAAAAAACAATTTCGGACAACTTTACGAACGAAGTGGAGCTACTTGTCAAAGCCCCCTTAAACGATGGTATCGTTCGATGAACTGGGGTGCAGAGCGTAACTTTATTACCTTGGTAAAACTCCTAATAGCGTTGTGCAAAGCCCATTGTAAATTACATACAATATTGGTTCTGGTTGAAACGTACTGTCGCTGCTTTTGTCAATCTCTGATTAATGGACCAGTCCGTTTTATTTTATAGATATTTAAAACTGGCCAGTTCGCCCAGACAGTTAGTTATTTTCTATCTCTTCAAAAACCAGAATTGTTCGATGTGCAAACAGACTTTGTTCTCATTACGCTTGCGCAAGGACAAGACGATTAGGGTGTATTAGGCTAATAATTCTGAGTAGCCCCTGCAGGCCATAACTAGTTCTTCTACCATAAAAACTACTTCGCTATAGGTATTTAACCTATTTAAAATGAATTATACGGGGAGCATGTCGTTCCGCCTCGCAGACCTAGTTAGCAATCGTTACCTTATTCTGTAACTACAGATGTGCTATAAGCTTTACGAGAACTTTAGCAGCTGAGTGGTATAGAAGATTGTCTTATGAATGTATCATTTCGGCAATCCATTGATCTGTCGAAGTTGCCATATCATTGACGCGATCCATCTGTTAGAGGCATTTCGTTTCCAAATCATTTTCAAACGTTCACTTTTTGGTAATAAACATATATATACACAAAGTTTTACTTCTTCAAATAGGACGCGGTAAGCGTATATACCTTCGATGATATTGATCTTATAAATTTTATAAAAAAAATCTTATAAATTATCTTATAACGTCGCAAAAGTACTATCGGCCGAATATAAGCAATATAGGTACTCAACATACTTCCGTAAGTATAATCGAAGTCGTGCTTGTAAGGATTAGATCATAATATCCGTCTTAATACTTCAGCTGTCAAGTTCACTGCCTCAGCTTGGTAAACAGTGATAACGGAATGAAATATAAGTTGACATAAATCTGGAGAGGCCAACCAGGGGGAACGTTCACACTTGCCCTACCTAATCCGCGGGCTCAATAGTTACATCAGAAATGACGCTTACAATAACGCCCCATAGCTAAAATATGATACCAAATAAAAATAGGATTAAAGCTGACGGCAACACGTTCATCTCCTAGTAAATAACTAGCCGACTTTGGTCGATAGGGAAGTTGTTTTTTTTTTCACCATAAATTATCGCTATTCAACGAATGCGGTTTGTGTTTAGCACGTTTTTAATCTAAAAGAATTATCTACAGCCGATTTTCAGGTGGTTCTCCCACGTCAGGCCTTGTTAATGCTGCTATAGGTTCTATGTCAGCGACTCTGAACCAAAAGAAGAAAATACTATATTTATCACGCCTTGTATTGGCTCGCATTTTAGTAGAGAATTGAATTGTGGTTACGCCCCGAATCGAACCTAGAACACCCGTGAGTCCCTTTAAATAATGCGTAAACATGTAAACTCAGCGCCATCAAATATGCTCGTCCTGTTTAGCTTCGTTTTTTCTCTCTCTCTCTCTCTCTCTTTATTTTTTGCTTTTTTTGTTTTTATACTCAAGACAAAAGACATTCGATAATCTGTCGGTTTTCACGTTTCCACTGTGGCATCGTTCGCTCTTTCGAAGCATCTCGCTGAAACACGGAAGTATGTGCTAGAAAAATCTATCTCATATATAGACTGGCCGCCCGCCCGCTCTTATATTGGGTTAAAATAATAAAAAAGCAGTGACGGTCGAAGACTGCAAAAATAGTTAAGATTTATCAATTACTTCTCATTGTTCGTAGTCTATTAGTGGCTAAGTATTGTATACCGTTAGAGAACCCTTATGAAAGGTCTACAAATAAAAGGCTTTACAAAGCTATTGTTATCTTTTTGATACGAAGATAAAGAAAGACCGAGAGAAAACATGCATTTTCGACATCCTTGCGTCCCCTAGCAGCTCAAGTAGACGAAAGGCACTGGCACTGTCTGAAATAGCTACATGATACATGACAAAAATGCTATAGCTCAAAGCACTAACAAAAAAATTGCATTTTTTTTTTTGAATAGCGAATTTGACTAGAATTTTTATATTTGTCAGGAATCCCTTTGAGCCACGTTTGAAAATTAATAATAGTTAGATAAGCCTGCACTCCTTATCAATACAATTCTTATTGCACTTTAGATAAAGAACTTTGCTTGCCTTGGCAGCTTTTCGGTTCTGGTAAACATCGGGCCGACATGCCCCGAGAGAATTCTCTTTTTGCCACCCGAAATATTCATCTCTTAAACTCGAACGAAAGCCAGCATTCGGTGATTTGGAGAGGGACAATTTTGTACAACAACATAAGAGCCGTTGAGCTAACTGTACAGAGCGTTCGGCAAGGAGCCACGTACACGTTAAATTCAAAGTGCTTTACGGCTAGATGCCTAGAAAATGTGCCTTAAAAGACGCGAGTCACAGGGAAAAAGCAGCATCGAGTACTCACAATAAAGAGCATATGAAGCAATTAAATTAAACTAGAAAGCGTTCCAGAGATTGAAAATAGCGAAGCGAGCGTAGAAAAACTAGCCGAGAATCCGTGTTTTAGTATTATTAGGATCTAGTAGAATGGTAATCTGGCAGATAGAGTAGATGAAAACTTTACGTACTTGTAAAAACGAATGAATCATTAGTGCATAAGTTTGGCCTTCAAGCAACCTCTGCATTGGTCGCTTGATATTTAGGCAAAAGCATCCATTGTCATGTCGTCGGATAGACAAAGTGTCATCAATCGATCATGTCTATAACTATAGCAAAGTAAATCGCTGATGAGAATAAGCTTACAGATTTATTCGGAAACGGCGCCTGTTCCAAACGCCTTTTAAGAGTCTGAAACGCATGGGCTGTACTTTATGTAATATAGAAACCAAAGTACGAAGCCGGCGTCATAAGCCGATTCAAATCAAGTCTCCAAAGCGGCATGCATATATATGTTATCTATATGAAACTTAGACCTTTCTCACTCATAGTCGAAAATAAGAGTTCTCGTTTGCGTGGTAATTGTATCTGCTTAAACATACTATTAAACTGATTATAATAGTATTCAGTGATTTTTGCCATTCCTAACAGGATTGGCCAACGCCTTCAAAAAATCACTAGTAGGCCAAAGGAGATTCAGTCGGCGATTAGTCGTCAACGCACTCGGTAAATTGGTTGAATAATGGGTCTTGCAAAGTAATCTTGGGCCGGGAACATCTGCCTACGCGAGCAAACTGTCTACAAAAAGCCAAATGGGTAATCAGGCCAAGTTTTCTTAGAGAAATTTGAAAGACAAAACTACTTGTCGAACAACTTCACGTCGCAATGACACTTAATTATTTCAATCGAGTTAAAATCACGCTCTCGTTCTAGTTCCTAAATAGGTCAATTTAAACTTCGAAATCGTTGGACAACGTCCGTCGATCAGTCAGGCAGTTCCTACAAGTCGAAGTAATACGTGGCGCTCAGTAGAGGGTCACGAATCGTTCATTTTTAGTGCCCATTTGAATCACTGGAGTAGCAGTTGTAAATACGAAAATTAGTCTGAATGGAGAACCACTTAGCCTATGTCTTTTCACATTTATTAAAAACAAATCAATGCGTCCTTCAATTGATTCGAATCAGCTAAATACATATAGACTCAATTTATGTTTTTCTATCTAAAAGATAATAAGTACATAAACGTCCGAGCACTAATTCGAGGCAACATTAATGTACCTATAATATCATCTGCTGCACTTTAGGGTATAATAAGATAATACGTATGTTATTTAAGCACCTGCGTTTTCAATATATAATCAAATGGATGATGATGAATGTTCAGATCTTTCGTGAACAGGACAATAAACATTGTAGGTTGGAGCGGACGATTAGCCTACGCGAGTCTTGGACTACATTTATAATCGTTGCCATTGTACCTCTATGACTCGTTTAATGGCTTTCCCATTCCTTCCTCAAGCGTAGCTTTCCTGTTCCAAAGACGACACGAACCTACCACCTATTGTGTCTAACCCGCTCGTAAACGACGACCGAAAGTTGTTGCGTCTGATATAAAAGCAGCAGACGCGCCACTGCCTCCGCCGCCTGTCGGAGTCTTCGGTACGAACAGACACAAACGCTGTGGTATATGTACACGTATATACAGCGCTGATCTGATGACGCAAAAGTAGTACTCATTGTTGGTTGCTCTCGAAGAGTCTGAGCTCTTCCAAGGCATGACCTACCTTCGGTCAACACGCTTTCTTTTAGTCGTCTTTTGAGCGGCAGCAATGGTAACAACGGTCGCTGCAGTTGCGGGTCTCTTATAATAATAAAAACGATATCATCACATCTAAAAGGAACAGCAACACTAGTATATGGCAGAACCGGCGCCGGTAGTAATAGCTTGTAGAACAGTACGTCTTGTCAGTGAAAAGAGTGAAATTAGGGGTTATCGGAAGCTCCCCGGTCGAAGGAAAAATCGACAATTGATTCGTACCAACCTGTGGTCGATCGCCATATTATAATAAGGTGCAGAATTTGTGTGACTTAAATATGAACACTGCTCTCGAAGCTAGATCGGCAGAGACGAGAACACGGACGTTTAAAGAAACGAGGTCTGAGAGAAGGGGCTAGGTAGGAAAAAGGCCAAATAATTCGACTTGAATAAAAACTTCGCGTGAATTTAGCTTTAGCAGTCGACGAAAAGCGTATGAAAAAAACGTTCAGAATGAACCCGTTTGCAAGACCTGCATGATATGTTCTACAGCCATACAACGCACTTTACCTATCGACTCCTTTATCAACTATGCTCCTTTTGTAACATCGTCAGTTGTCACGTGCTTAAGCAGATCAAGAAATTACGTCAATGATTTCCGTTTCAACTTTTTTTCAGCCTTAAAGAATTCTCATAAAGTTATGATATGTAATCTTATCCAGGAGACCGAGATGTGCGATTTTACAGTAGCGACGGAAATGGAAAAACACCCACTGATGTGTGTTCCATAGTCCAGTATTGCTCCATAATCGGATCGTATCAAAAATATATTTGAAAAATATCTTTAAATTAAATATAGTTTTTTTTTTTTTTATCATTATACGTATTAAGATTTGCTACTTTAAATATTTCAGTGGTTAGAAATCGAACGAAACTCATAGATGCCCGTTTCTTTCCCATACCTTTAAGCTGATGCAGCAAAACATCCCGTGCTTACTCTAAATAATATAAACATACCATTGTCGACGGAAAGCCCTAGCTACATAATAAGTATTGAATAATACATGCATAACTCACTTATAGACAGAGCTATAAAAGAAAGTATCTAAATACAATCAGCAAGTATCTACATGGAGAACTGGTACGCAGAAATATTGAATCACTTAGTAAGTTAAATATAATATAGCGATTTTGTTAGAAAGCTAATAGCATTTAGCGCTAAACAGTATAACGGCTTCGTATACGGGCCGTTCGCAAGTCAACATCACTAATGTGACATGATGGCGATGACGTATTCCCGGTCAGTCGGATACGACCGAATAACGTAGATGGAAAGAAAATTCAACCAACGGCCCTAGCCACTTCCGGTGTTAAACGACTGGATAACGCTTCAAGAAAACATATAGAACAAGGTCATGCTTTTTTACAAATAATAACGGGACAGGGCCTAATAGAGAGATAATAATCCTAATATTATTACTTCATGCGGTCAGCAGGTAAAATTCAAAGCCTATGTCCGACCGACTGATTCGGAATCATTGTACCTACCGGTGAAAGAACTCATCAATCGACTGAACGTGCTGTCTTCTTATTCTGCGTTTCCTATGCTCATTCCAGGCGAATTCGACATCTAGACCAGCTGAATTCGAGCCGCACTATGGCCCCTTGGGACATCCTAGCGGACTATAGTTCCTAATTAGCAAATATTATGGCAGGGAGAAATGAATAAAAATGTTTGTTATGAACTGTTTATCCGACCTGCTGACAAAGAAGCTGAACAGCGGTTTGGAAAACGTACATGTCGCCCTAACAAAGCAACAGGAATTCTAGAGAAATCGCTTTATAGAAATGGCGAGTGAAATTTTGATGGCCGATGTCAAGAGGACACTGGCCGCGTTGCGTAATACACCATACGCGATCTTCGTCGACTCCAAGGCAGCCTTCAGCTTGGCACCGAGGGGAAGGATTGGGCATGTGCTGGCCGATGTGGATGTTCTTATGGACGTGCTCAATCTTCTCGCTTCTACTCTACAGGAGAACAAGGTGACCATCGACGATGGTTTGGCCAAGTTCATACAGACATCTGGCCCGGTTTTGGGGGGACAACCTAAACGCACTCTTATTCCCCACCATTACTGAAGGGCCTTTGATCAAACAAGAGGGCTGAAATAATCAGTCAAAGCCATTTTCTATGTAGACGAATTAATGATGTGATGGTTAAACAGGTTCCGAGTGCAGCAAGCTCTAGCTCGATTCCACACAACAGTAACATATTTGGGATTGATCGTAAGCTCAACCAAGAGGAAGGCGATAGAGTTTAAAAGAGAGGCAGGATAGCGGTCTTTGGCAGTGGCCAGGTCATCTCTTGCCTTTGCAACCGGTTTGCGTTCTTGACGTTGCTCTTCTTTGTGACTGACAGAGGTTCCACTGCGCAGGTCACCAGAAAAATGCTAAAGAACAGTGTTGCTGCATGAGCGATCAAATTGCCCACCACTTATGTTTCAAGCCACTCTTAGCGTTTTTCGACCTCTAGATAGCTCCAATTGTAGCATCAGGTATAAGTATTATTTTTGAAAATGTTACAGTGGAGTAATTAAATCACATCAAAGTCGTCTACCTCAAAAGAACACTGGTCGCTTTGTGTAATTTATAGCCGATTCGCGACTGCTGTCCGCAGATCCATGTTACCGCTTTAAACAGAGCAAAGGTTCGCGGTGATTAGTGAGCTGTTACCTACAAGGCATCATTAACGTAGATGAGGTTGCCTCAGGATTCAGGGCACGGGTCGAACGTAGCGTTTCAGACGAGTAATTGCGATTTCGGTAAAAGGAAGGCGGATCGATCGCGGGACGCGAAGTCGTTAACGTTCCCTACCTTGCGATAACCAGGCGCCGCGCACACACCGACGGCGCAGCTAGCCAACAAATTGCAACACCATTTTATTTCGAAATACCATCTGGTCTCGTAGAAGCTGTCAGGTATGTAACGAATCTGCCCTTTTTTTTTCCTCGTGTTTGTGTGTTCTTTTTGGAGGATCCGATGATCCACGTTGGCATTGATTATAGTCCATTTGCGTTTGGTAAAAGGACAATGATGTCTTGCAAAACGCTACGGAAAATGATGAATAAAAATTCCAAAATATTTTGATCGAATATAAAAGTTTATTTATTTTTTCTATCTCAATTTTTCGACAGAGATAGTGTGCTTCTAAATATTGTTTGGTACAATAAATATGAAACGTTATTTAACGCTTGATAAATGATTGTTCCAATGTTGAAGGAAATTTCCGTTTCCTATACGACTGACACCATCCGAAATAGAGATTTCGAGTTAAAAAGTTTTGTTGTTGCGTCAAAAAGCTGTGACACGCAAACACAACTTTTTCCAGATTAACTTTCCGCATGGAATATTCTACTCTGTTAAATAAGAATTACACTAAACGTTATCATTGAAAGATGTTCAATTGGATGCATGAAATTGTGCGTCTTTATTTTTTTTTGCGTGAAGTTCACTGTCAAATCGTTTCATAATCTCGCACCCGTACTGGCAAAAAACTATCCGAGACTTAGGTGCTGCAGGGTTCATCATCTGCTACCACGTTTTCTAGTTGAAACCAACTTTCGTCTTCATGACTTCTGCATGTTTGTCCTGGACGCGTGGTAATGGATCATTTCAAGATTTTTCCAAGGCTTCTGGATTTTACCGGTATGGAAAACGAGGGCAAGCGAAACGTTGACACGGCACGAAAACCGCCCGTGAGCCTTCTATTTATTGTCCTTAACAATACGATGGAGTCCATCGTACAGGCCGGTTCTGGAGCCTCGCATAGCCACGAGCCGGATGCTAAAATCGTCACCACCCCATTTTTTTAGATTGTCGTCAAAATCGGGCGGGGAATTCTCGGTTTTGTCATGGCAAAACTGGGCGAAAACTCGAAGAGATTATCATAGAGTCAGCACAGATTTCAATGGATACGAAGCTTCGTAACGTTGAGATAGTAATACAAGTTACCCATCGTATGGTTTGTGACGAACTCAGATAAATTCAATAACACTGAACATCAAGAGAGAATCAAAGGTAACTAAATTTGTACTGAGCTCAAAGATCGCGTATAAATGCTACATATACGTATGTGCATCATGTGGTACTTTAGGTAAACTTAGGTTGCTTGTGTGTTGTTTCTGTTTTTATTGTGATCTGTCGGTGACACTCTTCTACATTTAGCTACGCTTTTCGTACTGTTCCGGCGTTGCTACTTTATTTACATCGAACAACAATATCACCAAAGCCGCTCCATTGTCACTCACTCGCAGTGAGTTTCATGCAATTGCTAAAATACTTTTTACTGGACTAGCATATGACGAGCATATGATTTAGGTCATTGCACCTGGCAGGTTCCGAACCTAGGTAAGAATAGGCCAAACTAAACATCACCGTTGCTAGCTTGTACACCGCTATTTCGTTTTGACGGACGCGTCAGTTCAATAAGCCGCGGCGACAGGTGCAAATTAGATAAGAAACATAGGCAAATTAACACTATTTGGCCTTAAAAAATTGGGCTGTTGACAAAATACGAATAATACGATTGATATGTTGTATATATAGGTAAACTATTGCACCCGTTTTCAACACGATTGAGGCAGGCCACTAAAGAAAAAAGAAAGGGACTCGTTGTGTTGACTATTCATACAACTCAGTTCCTAACCCGTTCGGGGGCTTGGCATAGACACTCAAAAACTTTGCTTTTCGCAAACCACAGATCAACTGAAACGCAGGTTGCATGATTCTGCTTTTATTATCGACGGGTTGAGATCCAGCGTTCAAAAGCTTACATACATGGCTTGAGAGTTGCGCCTTTTTTCTATTCAAATGTATAAACCATAGTGTAAAGAAAATTTAGCTTTAAAACAAAAGCTGCAGGTACAGCTTCCGATGCAGAAGGCATAATTGCTCGAGCAGACAGGCCTAGGAGCTCACCTCGTGCACATACAAAAAAAATAAGCATGAGGACACATAGGGGAAAGCAATATTGGTTTATTATATATGACACCTAATTACATTAACACTGTAAAGAACTGAGAAGCGCAACCGATTTCGTCGCAGCAAGTGGTGTTTGCGCAAAAGCCTAGAAAAAACGGTTTCTCTGTAGCGGAAGCACAATATCGTTAATAACGTTTTTATCACTCCAGATATTTAATAATGCTTACATTTTGAATATAAAACGACTTATATTGTAAACGCTCAAGCAAAAACACTCGTTTTAACCGCAATTATCTTCATATTTAGACCCGAAGAAGTGATATTTTTGTATTTGGTATTGTTCTAAAATCAGCGAAATCATCTCGGTCGTACAACTGAAGCTATTACTGTCTTGCCACTGAGATTTGGAGTGTGTCTACGGTACTAAAAGGCAACTTTTATTTCCTTCGAGGTCAGATTTAGATACGGAGTTTATAAAAAAAAACTGCGTGCAATAGCTTCTTAAGGAAACTATGTGGATGTCGATCGTGTCTACAATATTCAAGAGATCTTCGCGCCTCTATGGGAAGCTGGCTTGCGTATTTCGCGTGTTGGGTTTTCTTCTAGGCGCTGATAAGCCTACTAACTAGATATTAAATATTGAAAATGGCGAATTCGCCTTTACCTGTAAACAATCTTTTACGTCCTTGCAGTACCTTTTCATAGGTCTGTAAAATTTTGGTACTAGAAATAGTAGTAGATGATTTCTTTTTTTTTTTTTCCTAAAATAAGATTTGAAAAAAGCAGCAACTGAGTGAGTTGTATTCTATGCGAGAAGGTAAACTAGTAGAGCATACAGCTACCCGAATCCGTTAACATCATTCAGTGGAAAAGTTAACAATTGATCGCATCAGTTGGATATTATCGATAAAATCTTTGTAGGGAGTTTGTTAAGTTGAGAATACATACAGGCACATAATAGAAAATCTTTCATTTCTAATATTTTTTACGCATCGACTCGACTATTAATTAGTAGATTTCTCTCAGAATACGTAAATCCTTAAAATGGTAAATTTTCTTTGTTCGTTCACACTTTCCTTATATACGGCATTGGCAAGACTTGAAGCAGCAACGCTTGGTTTCCTTCCGTGAGAGATTTAGCCACCCAAGCCACCGCCTCGACACTGATTCTACCATAGCAATTACTAACACAATAGGAGGTGTTCCTATGAGAATGAAGCGACAGTCCTCCACTGGTTATGCTCAGAAAGTACAGTTGGTAGAACCTGTGTGTCAAACCAAATATGTGGATCTTTTGCCGTCAATTCATTTCAATTGATTTTAGTAATTAGAAACAGTAAAGAGGTAGAGGGATTGATTTACAAAAGTGTACTAAGTTGACTGGACGTGTCCGTTGTTCTTTAGCCACTTTATTTGATTATAACCTCAAACAAGTGAAACCAGCTTAGTCAAAGTAGTAGCCGTCACTTCCTGTGACCTTTTCCCATTTCGCTAGCAGCTGATGTTTATTTCGAAGGAAAAACTTTGTCCTTCAAAGTGATCCATTCGTCAATTCATTTACGAACTTCGGTCTCTATTCTAAAGTGTTGGCCTTCCTGGTTATGCATACACCGAAACGAGTGATGATAATCAGATGGAACGATGCTGTATGAATGATGACGCAAAGTTTTCCATTGCAGGTCCGTTAGCGCTTTCCGTATAGCTAAAGCAGTACGCAGAGTGGCGTTGCCGTTCAGGCTCGTTACTAGTCCAAGGCCTTTTTCTGTCAGTGCCGTAGCTCAGACAAATGAGTTCATTCGCGAAACGGCTTCCTGTAACTTTTTTTCCCTTTAGTTTGACTTTCACCGTATGTAGAGGCGCAGCTTTCGACCATGATTGTTTCCTCGCCTAATCAACCCAGCTTGCGCTTAGTAGTGTCGCCGAGGATCTTAAATAGGAATGATTTCCCTTTGTGTCATACAAGCATCCACGGCTTGTTTTCTTTTAAAGCCTATTTTCCTTCCCTTTGAATCTTTCCTACTACATGGAAACGGTTGGCCACAGCCGCTTAGGTCGCTCGTAACTGTGCAGAGAGCTCTCGCGTCGATTGTACCGCGTCTTACTTAAGGAGTGACTACAATTCGTCATCGTTTGCCTTCTGTGACGCTCTAAAGTGTGCTTTATGTTTCAAGTTGGAGTTTCCGGTTCTCAAGCGATTTAACCGAAGCTAATACTTGCTATATTTTTTACTTTCAACTTTGCAAACAATCCCTTCTGTCTCGACAGCACAAAAAAGAAGAAGACAATGTTGTATACGTATGTACCTTTTCGAGCTTTATCATCGAACGCACCGAACGATCACTCCTAACAAACACAGGTCAACGGACACAACAGGACAGGGCACACGTCCGACAATCCAAATACTCCTAAGAAGCTTTAGCTAAATTCGATTAGCCGAAGCTAGCGCCATCCGTTGGTCCCAACTGAAACTTCGTAATTAACATAATAATACTTACTATGTTTTTTTGTAGTGCTTAACACGACGGATGTGATAAATGAATGGGAATAATTTAAGAGAATAATCTATCGGTGATCTAATTTTGATTTTTAGTAAATCTCATCTCAAAGTAGGTCACTGTCGAGGTGTAGGCTCTATGAACACTGGGAGAAGTGCTATGACGAGCAACAAAAGGAAGCAGGACTCACGCCTAATGCAAGTGCGTTCACCCAAAACGTGTGATTTAAATTAGAGCGAAATCCGGCTTTGAACGGTCTTTCTATAGCATGTAACCTAGGCAGAAAGGCAAGGCTATCTTTTTCTATCTTATCAATTAATAGTATTCGTAATATGGTTATTGCCGAACCTAAATCTATGCTACAATTTAGGCGCGGCTTGTTGAAGCCATTTAACTTTACACTTCATTAGGTTCATACAGAAGCAGACAACCTCAACATATCAACAATTTCATATAAAATGTATATTTTTAATAAAGTAAAGTTTTGATCAATATCCATCGTGAAACGAAATGAAATTGGCTGACTGGTATGAATGGATGCTGTGATACAATTTCTGCAAGACGATGACAGGATGGTGAGTAGACTCTTCTTATCGCACGTCCCAACTTGAAGAGGACTGGAGATGTTTACACTGAACGTGTCTAGCCCAGGACACAGCCGGAAAGAAGATCATGTATAGAAGAAAAACAGACGTATTATGTTACGGTGTGCCAGACGTTTAGCTACCTAATATGCTAGCTATTCTAAATGCATGTCGCGGTACCTATTACTCTCCTAGATATACATCCAGGAAAGAGGGTTAGCAAGCGTGGGTCGACATGATTAGGCTAGTAAAACCGGACATTTTGTTACATCGGAACTCTAACGAATCTGGTTATCGGCAGTGACTGGAAGTATTACAAATTAACTATGAAAACTAAAATATAGATATGCTATAGGTTACACGATTGGTACATTTAACGCACGCCATATAGTACAGTTATCGTAAATGAATTGAAGATTGCACTAAAAAGTACTATAATTAACGTGGGCACATATTTACGCAACGATGCGTTTCGGTCAGAAAGGGTAATTATAATATACTTGGAGTTTAAGGAAGGACTTGACTAGCTTTATATAGGTACGTGAAAAAAAAAACTCCATTGATACAATTTGCGTCAAATAGATTCTTCAAATTTGTCTCCTCAAATGTTCTGTAAAAGCCAGGTTAGCCAGACGACGAGCCAGGCTAGTAGCTGCTTGATACTACCATTACAAGTTGTTATCAGCTTAGACAGATCCAAAAAATACCCCTCTAATAAACGATCCGACATTCAATGGAGGCTGGAGACCCGCAAATAAACCACTTCGGAGTCGGCTGGTCAGCGAACTCGTCGCCACGCTCAGCTGGAAAATAGGTGACCGTGTTTGCTGAGATGAGAATATCCTTTTTGCAAAATAACATTATAGCATTTATGACCCGTTCATAAAAGAATACGTTAACAACCCAGATTTTATCTTTCACTCCGAAATCGGATGTTTTACCGAATAAAAACAGCTCAAGTGTTTAATAAAACGATCAACTAAATGTCATGGCCCTCTGTACGTAACCGCAATTCCGCAACTACGTTACACGATTTTTTTCTGTACATACTAGATTCCTATTATTGAATGTCCCCTGTTTGGTATAGCATAGGCGTAATCAGCAACATTAATTACAACACCAAAATGTCTAGGTTCCTCTATGCAAGTCGTTTTGACTTCTCTAAGAAGAGAAGTTGCCAGCTGGAAGGCTTAAACTCCAACGCTATTAGTTGGCTTCTATGTGGCCATGGAGCATCTATTATATGCGACGAACTAGAAAATTTCGTTGAAGGCGTAGGTGTGATACTATTATCTAGGACGGTATTATATACATCTTCAGATCATCTCTGATGTTAATATGGGTGCATTTTGCGTTATCTATACTAGCGTTTAGACTTTTGCAACACAGGCCAATCGATAATTTCGCGTTCGGATAGAACGCGACTGTCGTTACATCAAAATCATACAAATACACACAAAAACAGCCTAGGACCTAAAACACAGACCTCATTTGTGTATGCGTTTTTGCTTAATTAAAAAAGCAACTGCCCTAAACAAATGGGTACTTCAGTGATAGGATATGGGTTAAGGCTTACAAACAAAGCCCATTTTGGGCACGAATATCCTGCGCTCCGTCATCTATAAAGGAGACGACTGCCTGTTGACAAAATGAGACCCAATCGGAAACAAAAATGCAGAATTCGTGTATAGTGGTGCCCTGTTGTTACTCTTCCCTATTTTCAAGTTTAGGCTCTACAGCATTAAAGTTACTTACAAGGAATCATTTGGAGTCCTTGGCAAGTTGCCTTTAAGTTAATACGTAGATTATTATGTAGATTAATAATCGCTAAGGCACATATTCGGTAATAGATTTGTGACGTCAGCACACGACATACAGGTGTGTAAATCTGCAATCCTGAGGTCATCAAGTCGTGACCTTCTATGAAAAGTTAAGGGAAGTTGCGATTTCAATAGAAATCATATACTATAGCAACATTTTATGTTACAACAATTCACTAATTCAACGGTTCGGCTGAAGCATTGATCAGGTATATGCTAGTGTACGGGAATGTCGGTAATGAATCGAATGTAACGGAATATGGTTGCACTTTAAGGCAGTATTTTTACGTTAGATATACACAAAGCTCTGGCCCATTCAAAAAAGGCGTTACTATAGATTTGCGTTAACACAGGCCCGTGCTAGCATCGACGTGCTGGATGCATGTTTTGCCTCAGGTGTATAGGAGCTTACTATAATTCTACACCTTTTTTTAACCGATCCACTCGTATTTCTCCGTTAGTTAGTAATACGCGCTTTACCTACCCTAATATCGTTAAAAAAAAATAATTATTCACTTACGAGGCCATATACTATAATATCTTATAAACGAACTTTGATTTGTCTAAAGACATATCCATTCTGCAATGTGATGAAGAATTAATACAAAGTTTGCTTCTGTTAGCGAGTAGTGAATCCTATAGCTGTAATGTAACGTTTTTACCCTCTTCGCGAGATCACCGGAGCAATAGTTGACTATGATGGATCTTACACTTTTGTACGTCCGTTTCGCTTTAACTTTTCCAACATGTCCCGTAGATGAACCAAAGTTTGTCATGTTTAATTTTATTATCGGAACTATTTGTCTTACACTTGAACTAGACATTCGTTGAAAACCCAGCTATTTATATATATATATATATATATACTTTCTTAAATGGAAAAGGCGACGGTCGAGTGCTTGAATAAACGTCTTAGCTAAATACATGTAAATTACAGGAAATAACCTCTCAATGACTACAGCCGACTGCGGCTTACAAGTTAGCTCATGCCGAAGTGCCGTAATACAATATACCTTCTACTGGGCGTATTTTGCAAAAAGTAAATCACAGTGAGAAACGATGCCGGCGAGTTCGATGCCGCCGAGTGAGTTCGATGCCAGACAACACAAAGGCCTGGGGAAATATCTTCGTCAAGTTCCTTACTTTCTAGTTGTTAGTAATTTGACAGACGAAAATGGAACACTCAAGATGATATTGTGATCGCTTTGTCTTTTTTTCTAGCAATTGTAACCACTTACCATGTTCGAAGGGAGCCCCAGTCTGTTGAAAATTTGTTGCAGACAGTAATACATGGTGAGTTTAAGAACAGGCACAAAGACAAAGTGTTTTACCATCCAACCAAAGGCGGACGCAAAAGAATACCAGTAGATTACTGTGAAGGTAGCGGGCGGACGAATCGATACGACGTAACCCAGTATGCGGTTCAGATGTTGCTAGCAAAAACTTTCGTTAGCGTGATCCCCGAGATAATTTTTGCTCAGGACGATGCGAAGGATTATGCACGAAAATTTATTGATCATCAGGTCAGCCGGCCGGACCGGCCTAGAATGAGCAAAGTTACCGAAACTATGAACATTTTACAATAGCAAAATATAATGCGATAAAATATAAAAGAAAATCCATGTCTAGTAACTCATTGACTGATGGATGAACCAAAGTCCAGCTTGCACATTGACCAGTATCTCATCAAGCGCGATTACCTTGTGCTAGTAGCCATCGTTTATCTAACTTTATGTTTACAATCATCGAACTGCACGATGTTTACAGGTTTTGATATTGTAGGTTCGTACGATACGAACTTCTGCAGCAAGCAAATTCTATACCTAGATAAAGACAACCCTACTTATATGTAAGTTTGTTTATTTGCCAATTAACAATTTAATACAGATTAGAGAAACATTGTAATGTTGTATTCAGCCCTTTTTCTAACTGGGCTAAAGGTGAAAGAGTGACCCCATAAACAGTTTTATTACAACAAATTATTAGCTTACTGATACGCTGGATGCGTCATTTTAGAATTTGGTTATTTGCCCGATGATTTCGATCTTGACTACGAAAAAAGTGTAATGACAAAAGCTTTTATAAAACAGTACAAATAAACATGATTCAATGATATTTGCTATGAAGCAGATAGATTGTTTTTTTGCCTTAGACATGGTATACCACTAGCCGCATTAAAAAAAAAGCAGCAAATTTTATTAAAAACACTATATATTGAGTATTACGCATCGGGGTGCCATGACCAACTGGCGCATGGTAATCCCTCTACGCCTAAAAGCTATATTGGGAACACTTTCATCCGCTCTATCGTAAAGCTCTTTTCTGATTAAAGACGTCTTAAGACGACGGCTAATTCTCGCCCCGAAGGAGCAATCAGACATTAAGGCATTGACTTTACGTAAATAACACCAAGTAAGTGTGTTGAGTCAATACGGCTTCTGTCTTGAACGTCTTTCTGCATTATTTACGTTTAACCTTCTTATTGCTTTTCCTGTTTTCCTTCATATCGTGAGTGTATGTTTTGTAGAAAACGGACCCACGAGTTAAAGATTTGTCGTACTCAAAAGTAGGATTTTTGTGGGTAAAAATTGAAGTTATTTTTTTGATTGAAACTCGTCCAACAGTTGACAATGATCAGGTTTCCCACCAGAGTGGTACGCTTATGTTTAGTTAGGGCGAAGGGGGGGGGTGTCTTGAGTCTTCTTCTAGCATGCATTATATGGATATCAAACTTTATGGATGTTTAGCCGTCGAAATGTTTTCCTCACTCGATATAAAGTTGCACATCGTGTTTAACAAACCGTATCATCACCGTAACAAACAAACCATCCAATCATGGTATTTTCCATTTTCTCAAGTGAGTAAGAACATCAACAGATACAACTTCGCGAAATCCGTACGCGGACAGCGACAACGGTTAAACTGAATATTGGCGTCTAGATACGATGAGAAGACAACTCCAATTAGGAAACTAAAAATTGGCTTGTGCTTTATCATGACGTCGTTTTTGCTGCGGTCCATTATGGATATGTTGCTGAGTACTGACGTTACCTCTGCTTGATTCTACTGTCGTTGGCAATATTGACAGCATGATACAGATCACGTAGAGAAGGTTGGTCGTGTAAATAATCGATTAGTTTTAGATAAGATGCGACGTGCACGCAAAACGGTAACTCTATAGGTGCATATAAGATGGTAAGGGGTAAGGGCAGTGTCTGGTGGCAATGAGAAAAAGGCAAGAAAAGATTAAGAAAACTTAAGGCTAGATTTGTACGGAATCGCTTTTTTTAGGCCACTGATTATCGAGTAGCTATTTACGTGCATTACAGGATCGAACAATCGGGATTGCTGCATATCACCGAGTATCTTGCAGCTACAAGACATTTCGAGACTCGAGATTAATCACGAAGGAGGCACTAACGCTTAGTAAACGAGGCATTTATTTCATGCTTAAAAGTGCAATTTTTTTGCAAAAAGTGAATCATTTTGATAAATACAGAATTACGTGGAAAATACGACAGCTCATTGAGGATATGTGTTGTAGTGAGAATTGCCTGTATAATCATTCTTAGCTTTTCAGCTGTAAAATGAGATTGCGTGAAAATCTTCTATTATAGCTACAGATACTCGGGTAAGGTCAAGAATACCAAACGTTTTTAAAGGTATCGTATAGTGTCGAACAATCTGACCCGATCGGATTTGTCAGATAGAGTTCAAAGCACGTAAAGCACAGTTGGGTGCTGCTTTACGTGCTTATGTGAGCACGGAAATTGGTAACCGTTCGATCAGCTTAAAAAGATCCGTCGTTTAACCACTTCGGTTGTATGACCTAGCAAGTTTTTGTTTGTAACTTTTCTGACGTCCCCTTAATAGACGAAAACAGTTTTCACCGGGCGGGGTCACCCGATAGCTCCAAACGTGTGCATTCCTCTTTGTCGTCAGTAGCAAGCAGGTATTATGAATATTGGTCTCTATTTCTAACATTGATCATAGTATAAATGAGTAGTTGAGAAAACCGGTTGTTTGTCGGTAAGATATTAACTTTGCTAAAAAAGTGTTACGTTGTTAGCTTTTACAAGTGAAGTTTGGATCAATATTTGTTTTGTTCTACTGGAGCTTGGACGGTACCAAAGGAAACAGCAAAGGCTTAACGTTACGGAGATGTTCCTAAGCACCGACACAGAGCTTGTCACGACATTTTCATTAGAAGCGGACAATCATACCTATAATAAATGACTTGTTAGCTATATATTTGTTCAAGTGGCACACCTGAAAAAGGAGCAGCTCTTCATTATCACTCACTTAATCAAAGTGCTATTGCTCTCACAATCAATAACGTCTTACCTGCCAAAACACATTGTTGATAAATCTCAACTTTTTGGCGGTAATATTGGCATTATATGGCTCCAATGGGAAAAATATTTCGTTTATTGAGTTCGCGCATCGCTCCCCCATGGATTGATTTTTAGCTTCATGACATTAAGCAAAAAAAAATTACCTAATTCAATACAATTGTATCCGCAAGTACGTGTCTACAGACATACGGCATGTCAATATATACGATTATTATTTGTCTACTGTTAAAACCGGGTTTGGACACTGAGCCAACATGGTCGTTCGAACTATGCATCTTTTACTCTAATCATTCATCAAACAAAATAAGGCCCATATATGAAGACTCATCAATTGACTAATAAGCTTACGTGTTTGAGATAAACATTAACAGCCATCCCAGTGAATGTGATTCCATATAGGTGTATTACTTGATGCTGGATTCAGTGAAATAGATACAACATCAAGTAATGCTACAATGTAGTTCCCGCTAGATTTAACTGTTTCTTGTATCTAGATATATGTGATTTGATACAGATACCCATAAGTGGTGAGCTTTATTAGTTCACACTATCTGTTCAACACATCTTAGGCTATAATAGACCTTAAAACGACCCATGGTCGTCGTTCTTGTTGTAAGCATATAGACGTTGCAAAAACATCGCCGGACCTGAAAATAGCCCTTTTGTAAATGAATCGACTTGGCTTGGATTTGCTTAGAAAGAAAATCCAGATCTACAACCTAGAAAAACATCTCTTAGACAAAAGTATTGCCTCGTAAAACATCTGGCCGTGCCCAAAAGGGCGTAAATTGAGGTATGACCGGTACAGTAGAAACATTTATTCAAATTGTCCAGCAGGCAGTGAGTCAAAGGACGCTTTGGAGTGACAAAGTGTAAGATTGGCAAAACAGAACGATTTACAACGACTAGGGAAACGATGGCCGTAATGGCAGTGGCGATGTCTCAAGTTAAATTAGAGGATCATGGAGTACGTAAAGCTTCGTTCAAATTGTCCTAATAGGTCACTTTGTTTACTCAAATAGATGAAAAGCGTCATCAGTTCTAACTCTACTTTTTCTAAAAAACTGAATGTCTTACACCAGTTTATGGGGACACTACATTTATGTGGCAAGTCTGTAAATTCACCGACAAAAAAGCAATCTCAAGAATCAATATGGTGGTTATATACTCCGGAAATATTGCACAAAAATGTCCACTTACATTTTTTGATAAGGCGAAATGAAAAGGGGCATCTTTGAAACAACATCAAATTTAGGACAGATATCGGCTGCGATGACCTCCATACGACTGCTACATTGATAGATAATAGTGCTTTAGATCGAATAAAGATGAGAAGCGTCAGCTCATTATACGCTCTTTAGGGAGACAGAACACGGGTACCATGTTAGTATTGTAGGTCGAAGACTACAGTAAATGTTTATGTTACAAGGCTTGTACTGACTTTGCATAGAAACACATACGCGAAGAGTTAAAACGTTAATATTCAGTCATGTTTATCTTAAACAATCTACAATAACTTTTAACAAGTGTGAAAAAGTATATAATCTCCAAGCGGCATGCCTAACTTGGTCTATATTGTGCTGTTGAAGGTACGCTAATTACGTTTTTTTGGAAAATTAAACAAACTTTTTTTTTATTAATTATTTACCTCTATTTGGCCAAATAAAGACACAGTGCTAAGAGAGGCCTACTGTCGTTCAAGCATAACTGAACTAAGGACTCGTTTTCTGAAACGCCGCGTAATTTTGAGCTAGATATAATAGAAGTTTTTAAATTAGAAGCTGAACCGAAATGCTGTAACGAGGTGAGCTAATTTTTTAAATTGAAGATCGGTCTAAACGTTTTTTGAACATTTTTAGAAAGAGAAAACTAAGTAATTAGGCCTATTTTAAAGTACGTCATGTTTTTGATCAAAAGTCTAACGCTGATAACAAATTAATCATTTATTCACCTTGGATGATAACAATAAAAAACCTCATATATAAAGTAAGTGTATGGAACCATTTAGTCATAGTGGCATACGGGTTACACGAATCTTATCGAGTCTATAAAACTAATTGAAGAGATTTGCCAGATGTCCTAAAGATCGTACCAGGAGTGCAACATATAACACAGTTTTCACCGTATTTAGAGTATCTGCATGCATTGTCATGGAAATCAGATTTTTTTTGTATGGTCTGTCGTGGAGCCCATGCAATGCACGACAAGTGACGACATGCCTGTTCAGCAGATTCGCCTCTTTTCATCTATTGTTTCTTATCATACTCGAAGCAAAGAAATCCCCATCGATCTTCGCGAACTTACGCTCTCAGCTTTTAAAGTTGGTTTTAAAGATTTCTGTCGCTGGGAGCTAAAGGCAATGCGTAGCGAACCGGCCAGGAGCTACGCAAGACGATTTTGACTCACTATGTATGGTCCTAATACTCTTTTGAGGCAGGATACTTTAACGCGACCTTGTTGTTCGAGGTTTGGCACAGTAAGGTCTTCCCAAGTGACACGTGTATCATACGTTGCAGTCGGGAATACCTAAAGGTCGAATAGGGTCAACGCGATTACGAGAGACAACCGATGAGGCGACTGGTCGCCCATGAAGTCAGCACTGCCTTCTCGGATCTTTCGGCTACGTGCACAGTTTAACTTTTGCCATTTGCAAAGGAGAGCAACCCCAGTTAACCTGTACAAGAGGTGACCTGGCCACGATCAGTGACTGCTGTCCTGTTTCCCTTTAAAACTCCATCGCCTTCCTTTCAGTTGAACATACGATCAGTCCCAAACATATCACTGCCCCATGGAGCCGGGCTAGAGCTTGTTGCACTTGGAATTTATCCGGCCAGTATAAAACTAAATCGTCTGCATGAAAGATGACATCGGCCTTCGTATTGAGCAGGAAGGCCTTTCAGAAGGATGAAGAGTAAGGGTCTGTCTGTCGAGCCAGTCTGAACTTAACTTTTTTGATTAGAAGGCTACTTTGAAATACACAATCACCGCATGTAGGTGTGGCCAGCGCGCTCTCGATGTTGGATATCAGGATCCTGCACGCCGCTTCTGTGGAGCGTTCTCTCCAAAAGCCATGTTGCTTCGTTGGGATGACGGGTCTACTTTTCAACTAAGTCTTTCGTCTCTTAGTCAGCAAGTCGGATAGCGGCTTGTAGCAAACAATTCTTCGCTATATACCCCGCTATGATCGCTGCGCGGTTGGATCGCCCTTACCTTTAGGTGTCACTAACAGCGAACCGTTTTTTCCACTGGGCTAGGCGTTTATCAGTCTGCAAATATTTATTTAATAATACTATCCACTACAGTGTCAAAACGACATCGCATTTAAGGTGCTCGTTGCAAACCCTATTCGGTGGCTTTCTTGTTGCTTAGTCTTGGAAAATTTTTTTTGCACTGTAAGGTTTTATTGAGGGATATCGTGTTATATTGAGGTTCGCGCTGCGGCGACAAAGGGTATCACACGTAGTATCGCATACTTGACACCAACATCTTCGAGAAGTGATTTATATGGGCCAACGAGCTATTCAGACAACCTGCAGAGCTACTGCGGTGTGTTAACCGCTACTATGGTTAACACTCTGCATCGATGGGGTCTCTAGACGTTTAGGACATTATTACCTATGTGACGCATACGTCTCGGGTCTGTACTTTGGCCATAAGCCTGAAGGCCATTTAGGCCCTCCAGGCAAAGCTGCGAGTTTAGTTCAACTACGGCCTGTGTTTTTGGAAAGACGATACGCTGTGTAGACTCGAGACTTTCAACCAGATGCTTCGAGGAGAATTTCGCGGGCGGATTTCAGAAACTGCTCCACATCTAAATGTCGTAACGAAGTTAGGCGCTTGACAGTCCATGCAGGTGTAACTTGATCAGTGAGCTCTATCGCCGGCTGTATGTAAGGGTGCATGCTTGCCTCTCCTGAGGTCCTCGCTTTCAAACGTTACCCTATACTCAATTAGACTCGTCGCAAATGTATCGGTAGCCGAACCTCCTACATGTCCTAGAAGAGTCAGTATTGAGATGAAATTTATTACCCACCAACCACGATTTGCGATTGTGTCTTAAATGAGCTGTAGTGCGGCTCAAGTTCGGCTAGTCGAGATGGGCGTAGAAGTCGCCGGTAATGACCAGAGGAGAGGCAGAACAATAAGACAGCATTTTCGGTCCACTGAGTTTCCCCACCAATAAGCACGCTGACTTTGAGTCACCAAGCGTAGGCCACTACGAGACCTTGCCCTTGGCAATGTAAGACAATGACATTATTCTTACCGTGCACAGGGTAATGTCGTTTATTTTATAATTGTAGAAAATGGAGATGCGTCCACTGAGGTGACCTGGCCCGTTGCTTTTCAGTGCAGAGTAGTGCACAGAATAAAAACACGGTAAGTTAAAGAGGCTAATTATCCAAGTTTCCGTTAGCATGAAAAGATCTGCAATGCACACGGCCTCCGAGAAAAGAGCGCCGAAGTTGTAAACCCCTTACAGTTCCACTGTGTAATTGCTAAGGTCTTTTCAAAGCCCGGGTTTGTTGCAAGTTTCATGATGATCTTCGCTACCGATCGTGACGATTCAAGGGGTCACGTACTAAAACGGGCCTTCTAATCATCAATACTACTAGAACCTGTTGTTGGCGTCGGTAACACAATCGTTTAGAAAAGACGCGCTATGCCAAAATCACTTGTAAACAAAATGAAAACAAAAAAACATAAAAAGTGCTAAAAGATACATGAGCATTTCGAATAAAGTACTGCTCAGTCAAGCGGATAGTCAATTACATTACCTATTAAGTACAGTATTAGACATTTTAATTCATAAAAAAAGGATGCGACTTTATTGATAAAGATCACAAGTACAACATTTGTACAAAACTCAATTTTTCAGCACGGACTTAAATGATTGCAATCTACTAACGATATACTGCTAATAAAGCAAAGCTCGCGTCCTATACTCCTTAAACATGCATTGAACGTAAGCTAGGAAGAACAATAATTTCGAATTTTTTCGAAATTAAGCAACGGATTGTAGCAGCTTGAAGGCCCGTCTGCCCTCTAGCTAGCAGAGTATGAATTCAAAGACTACAAACTCTGGTCCCAGTCGTATCTATCAATGTCACCATAGAAATGCTGGTAGCATCACCAATAACGTCGCGTACATGCATATATGTGTTCAGGCGGCCTCGCGACCGGATGTGTCGCATGAATGTAAAGGCATTAATACATCCTTCCGATAATGTAACCAAGACCATCGCGCTGTTTAGTGCCAGAGTAGCTGTTGACTGAAAAACTACCTTCCGAGCAAACTCTTGCTCTGTTCGCTTCAGCTATTAGTTACAAGTGATTGTTAATTATTAATGGCAGTAATTATTTATTATTACCTGTACATATAAAACGCTATGTGCAAACTGGCCCATATACACTTTAGCTGAAGTCGAGAACATCAACTTCTTTTACGTTGCAGAAACATAGGACCTCGGTGCTTTTGAGTTCTTTTCAAATACTATTAGTGTACATATCTTGTGCGAAGTTCAGTGAATCTCGACATTGTATTTCATTGATGTTAGAGTCTATTCAATTTGCCTTAGGCCCTTTGACATGGAATGAGTCGAAGTCGGCGTGTGCGCAATGAGACCTGAAAGTCAGTCATAAGTAAAATCCTTACTCAAAGGAACTTACGAAGTACTAATAGTTTTGCAAGGCCGCGTTTTGACCCTTTTAGATAATTGGAGTTATCATATGGTTTTGAGCGTATTGCGGAGACGAAGAGGAATTCAGAATCGAACAAAATTGTGTATCAGTTGTTAACTTATAAGCGCTACTTGTAAATTCACTGTGTCAATTGTGATAGTTTCGAAATATTGCATATGTCCTTGGAAAAGCACCGTGAGAAAAGGAGAAAAAGAAAAAAAAAATATATATATATATATTATATGACAGCTTTAGTTAAACAATCCTGAACCATAAATTGCAAAAAATTGTCGCTTTACCTAGTCGTATTAGGCCTATGGATTTATTGTATTCATCACGTAATTTAAATTAAATTACGTGGGGAAAGGTTCAGGATTGTTTAACTAATGCTGTCATGCATAATTCATTTCGTCAGCTAATTTCGTACAATCAAAAAATTATTATATCTGTATAGGACCTATATTTAGCTTCACGTTTTGTATACATGAGCTCAGTCGTGAATATTATCCCGAAATGTTTAAATGATTGTCAGTCAGTATTCATTCGAAAAAGTTTGTTTCAGAAATGGCGGAATTTTGTCCGCCATCTTCCACGTCAAACTCTATATAATTTAATGATAAAACAGTATTTGTACTGTTATTTTATCTATTTACCCAATCAGATCTTCCTAGTTACACTCTATATCTGTTATCGGCGTTCAAGTTATATTGTAACATCCGAAAAATGGTGTCTCACGATTTTCCAGATAGCACTGGAAGGTAACGTACAATAAATGATAAGGCACTTCCTTTTTCGACATAGCGGGCGTTTACGCTTTGTTTACCAATACTGTTACTGAGCGGAGGACAGAAATAGGCTTACGCAGCTATGGCTTAACGGGGCAAACGTCGACAGTCTATATTGATGAAAACCTCCGTCTCTATGAATCTGGACGGCAACCGAACGCTTATTGGTGGAGCGGTATGTAGAATATCTGTTGATCTACGAAGTTTACGTTGAACAAATGAAGGCAGTTGAGCCATATTTGGTACACGGACTTGTGGTCTGTTAGCAGTGATTGAAGTACATTTCTTAGTGCAATTCGTTAATCAATATATTGTAATGATCAGCTTGCTTAGCTAGTGGAAACGAAAGTCGACCAACGAAAACAAAATTGCAGCCGGACATCTTTTTTTCATTAGTAACTCTAATACGATTCTCAGGAGATGTAAAAGCCTTTATTGTGTCGCTTTCAATTAACATAATTTACTTAATTGCAGAATGAATGCATTTTGCTCTAAAAATGATAGTTACGCCAACCTATTTAATATATTCTATAGACCAAATTAGTTACATTTGACGCAAATGGAATCTACGCTTTGTGTAAATTACGATATGAAACTTCGTTTATTTCACATATATAAGTTGTGTAAAATTTGTATGCTTTTCTGAAGCTTATTTCCTCAAGCACTAAAAGTGTATGTGTAAACGAAATGTTTGGAAGAAATTGGCAAGGTCACTGAGCAACTTCTATAGAAAACTGCTCACTGCTAGAGCTGAGTAACACAATAGGATATTCCAACCGGAGGCTGACGGAATTCATGGTGGATGGTCCTGCAAGGGCTACGATAGGACATCTACCGACAGGCCGGAAGTCTATCGAGCTCTCCTTCCTGTTAGAATGGTTATGACATGAATAGAATATTGGAGCAGACTGATAGCATAATCGCAGAGCGGCAGTACGACTGGCTAAATATTTCAATGAATGAAGGAGACACGTCCAGAACAACCACTATGGCGAAACAACTGTTGCAGTCGTATTGGAAAGTTTAAGAATGATGCGATTTGTTTGATTTAACTATAGATTTTATTTTGGTAGGTTACAAATTAAATCTATTCATATTACCAACAGGCCGATAAAGCAGCTGGCGTACGGCAACGGATTACGCAGGCAGGATAAGTATAGTGGGGTAACTGTTGCCACATGCTGTAACGTGGGGCAGACTCGTTAAAATCGTTACTATCAACCATTCAACTTCATTAAATCGTGAACAAATACACTTGCCCGGCTAGATCAATCCATGTACTATACGTGTACTGCGCGGTATTTTACGGTGCGGGCGAGACCCACCTAGTTCTCTATTCTATCTAATTATTATACTATAATATTTAGAATATGAAAGAAGCTGTATAGGTATTACCTTCATTATAAAGCTTTTATGACTAACTTTTATTTTTACATAGATAAAATAAAGTAAATCTAGATGCACAATGAAGTCCGCGGATGGTGCTCAAATGTATATATATATATATACTATTAAATATCTCGGCTTCGTCTCACGCAGAATGACCATCGATTGGGATTTTTTATAGGTCACTAGCGTTTTCTTTTGGGTAGGTCTTTGGACGGACTAAGATGGAACTAACCGGATATTTCGTGCCCGAAAAGAGCTCTTTTTCATTTGATAGTATGTAAGTTGATTTGAGCAAATTGGTCATTTTTGTGATTTCTTCGGTAGCCGTTGAGAAGTGATAGAAAATTAATGTTAACAAGTTTGAATTTTACAAAATGGCCGTAAAATCTTTTTTTGCGACTTAATTGTAGTGTTTTTGTAATTTTTTTCTTGAACGGTTTATAATCTGCCAAATATTGAAAAAGTTCGTTTCTTCAAGTGTGACAATACATTATTTTAAGGAGCAGTTTTTTCCTTTCATAAACAGGCGATATATATATGGTCTATATTCTTCAACTGGATGAACGCTTTTCTTAGACTGTTGGGATTTATTGAAATGGGGAAACAGGATAAATATAATATAACAGGCTATTGAGCTTTCGGCACAATGTCGGTGAAATATTTACATAGAGGTCTAAGTTGGAAAGCGTATCGCTTGGCGCCAATCAAAAGCTCTCAAAAAATTCAAAATGCTGTACATGTAAACTTTATACTGAAGTCTCAGCTTCCAAGTCGGGAGACGCCGTTCAAAGTGTAAAAACTTAAGATGGTGTTTGATCTGCGGGGGGATTTTTGTTATTAACCGATGGATTTCGACGCGCTGAGCAAAACTGCAATATGTTCCCGCGGGAACTTTTACTAGGTATAAATTGGAAAATTGAGGTGGTTTATGTGGCAAGCATTTTGGTAATACAATTTCGGAAAATTTATATATTATTGAGAGATTTGCTAATGGAAACATCAAAAGATCGAAAACATTTGTTCTATATAATGTCCCATATTCTTGACGGCTTTTTCTCGCCACGAGTCGATAGTTTGACTCTACCTATTTTTATAAGACAAGCTCAATGAAATACAATTACCTATAGGTAAAAATATATTTCGGTGTCAATGGAGCCACATACGGATGAAAATTTTTACATAAAGACCTAAGTTAGAAAGATATTTCTTAATCCCAATCGAAACCTTATTAAATTGAAATATAATTTGGTCTTAGTTTTCTAAATGCGGTTTGCACACATTGCTTTATGTAGCAATTTTTTCCTGCTATCGGTAGACGGACTCACGAGTGAAGGTAGTATTTATATTTCCGTATCGAATACGAAGGTTTCGGTGGGATTGTGTAGCTACACACTTCTGTGACGATGTAGTGAAAATGTATTTTGGGCTGTTTTTTAGTGGTTTTGTGAACGATTTTCTAATAATTTCTAGTAGGAAAATTAGCGTGGCCAATGTTGAATGAGTTTTGCTAGAAAGAATGGTAATTTATTTTAAAAAATAATACAGTATATATAACAATAATAATGTGATGTCACTACAGATATTGTTACGTGTATGTATATTGGTGGTTACCAGACTTGTCGTTAGAAAAAGTTAAAGCCTAATAACATCCAGAGAATGACTCTCTCGTACATAAATGAACAGAAAATGGAAAAAAAACGATCCTTGTGCTTCGACGACGACCCAAGAGCCGAATTGGTAGGTTAGTCGATCGTGTCATCTATTAGTATCCGGCCAAAGGCCAATTTGATTCATGTATATTGCTGAAAGAATAGCTGCTGACCAATTCTACTCACGTACTTTGCGGGCAAATTGTCAATTCATTGACGGTGTCAAAAGATTTCGGTCTACGGAAACTACCCGGCAAAACGAATTATCAGTATCATTATTGGTATTTTGATGATAACTCATGAATAATGCATGCTTATATATATATTAAAACCGATTGATAAATGAACTTGAAGAGCTTACGTGGAGCGGAGTAATGGCAATGAAGTAACTGTTATGTATATATTACGTCAAGGGCAAAACATGCGCGAGACAAAGCCGTTCATGGGCCGTTTTTGTAATTTTCCTAAATTGAATGACTTGAATAAAAACATTAACCCAAAGCAGTAAATGCAACTAGTTCATGATACAATTTTCCCAATTACAAATTATTCTTCGTTTATAGGTGAAACTTGAAGCGTTTATTGCATACGCACGAAACAATTGTAAAGCATACCGTTGCGTGCACCCAGACAGTGTCACCAAGCCAGTTAGAATGCAAGCAAACCTCATGTTTAATAAATACCTCTGGCAAGAGACGAAATAATACCGCTGTTCTAAATTTTCCTAATTTACGTATGTAAGCCTGTCGTAAGGCGTTTTACAATAAGAAATAAGTTCTCTGTAATCTAAGTGAGTTTCACGAGTCACCCTACAGCATCGCCACTAGGTAATACGAAGAACATCGTTTACATGCCTGAATTCAAAAACAGAAGAAAACAAGCGAAAATATTTGTGTATCTTTTCATCACAAATTAGGACAATTTTGTGTATAGTATTAAACATCGCAAGTGGCGAATAGTGTCGTCTTCCACTGCTACAGTCTGGCTGTTTGAGCGTCGACGTGAACGCCGACTAGGAAGGCGGGAAATGCTTCTATCTCCCAGTTTTCTCTGCTTAAAAAAGATGCCTTTAATAAACCTGGTTTTTTTTACCTATACCATCCAACGAACCTGTTTTGAATTTGTTAGCAGTTCTACTGAAATTTCAACAAAAATTCAGACCACTCCTTAAACAACGCAGCCATGCACGTTCAAAGACGTTACCGACCCGCTTCATCCTAATGCAAATCCTGCTCGCAGATCTTCGTGGCCCTCTGTTGAATGAAATTTTAATATGATTTTGAGAAAATTGGCCACTTCGATCGTATTTTTTCGTTCCGGTAAGTTAGCTAGATCTGCTGCCCCGTACGCAGGCAGTATGCTGTTTTTTTATGTGCAAGACTATATCGATTGACGTCCACCCCTGTAGAAATCTGACTAGCAAATTGTCTGTATTTCAACGTCTTTTTTTGAGTGCGCAACCATAGCATTAATCCCACCCCGTGCAAAAATATTGCCTGTACCAGGCTGAATTCTTATTTTTTTTTGAAAGATTTCGTTCGATGTGTGAAGCGTAAGCCGGCTAAAGGATACCAGCAGTGATAAAAATTCAATGTCGGATTAAAATAGCAAATATCTATAGAATATTAGCAATATGCTTAATTTCAAAAAGGCGTTATAACGTGCTGGGTCGTTTCGGTCACTATGTAGAAAACAACTTTTTATAAGAAAAATGTTTTAATTAACCGTATACGTTTTGTGGGCTCCAATATCATATCCACATAGCACCTGTGTTCAAGCACCTGTACACCTATTCCCTTTGGGCTACAGAAGCCAAGCATAACTGTCTTATGAGCAATTTAACAGAATCATTTGCTCAACAGTTCAGGGCATCTAGACCTTTGAAACCTTTGAATGGACCCTTGAAAAAAAATGAATGGCTAGTGGAGTTAGCCAGGCCCAACATTGAAAAAATATATTTTGTATGTTTTTCTCCAATAAAAGATTCCCTACTTATTTTCTATTTTTCATATTTATAAGTAAAACTGTTTGTTTTTTTTCCTTAAACGTCATGTGCTTTTGCTTCAGCAGCTGAATGTGACAGCTGAGCTGCGGAAAAGCATAGATTTTTTCCAGCAAGTTTTTCCATGTCTAAAAATATGCGTTTCATGGCCAGTGAGCACCTTTCACCGTAAGCAGTATGTATGTTTTTCGCAATAACCAAAACAATTCTTCATCCGCTTCCCAAATAGTTCGCCTGGAGATTTTTTTCTTGTTTTGGACAAAAAGCTTCTATTTTTCAGGCTTCATACTTTAATTGTTCCAGCCTACGTATACCTGTCTCCTACCGTGTGTCGTATAGGAGAGACCTGCGATGCCCAACACAGGCGCTTTCCCGAGATCTATGCCAAGTATCCTGGTTCTAAAAAGAGTTTAGCTTGAGCCTTAGGAATTCCCAACCACAGGCGTATTTTACACTGCTGATAACGATTGCACCCGGACCTGGCTTTCTCACACGAAGGTTCAATGGCCAGCACTTGGTCCAGCTTGGTTCAAGTAGAAAGAGGTTTACTAACAAAAGCAAATGGCAAAGAAAGAACGCTTCTAGATCAGCAGGGTAAATTCAAATGCTTTGCTGTATAAGTTTGTACTCGTCATACAACGGTAGCTTCAGGCGCAAAAAAACGTTTGTATTGCTACGAACTTTAGCACGCTTGTCACTATAATAATAATAATGTTATTATTTTTTTTATTACAATAATATTAATAATATAGACCGCATGGAGTAAAAATGGATTGGCAAGATGCCCGTATGACCCACCTAGCATATATTATTATATATTGTAATTATAATTGTGCGCCTGTTGTTTTTGTGATATTATTATACTGCTTATGATATTACGATAATTTTCTAAAAAAAAACAATTGAATTTTAGTGTAATTAATTGTATCTAATGTTTCAATATCACAAAGGCTACATGTAAATGAACCACGAAACCTCCAGCGAACTCGTGTTAATTGAATAAATCGCACTGGAAAAAGTTACTTTTTCGTACTGTGCTCTCGTGATAAATTTTAGCACAGCGATAATTTGCAATCAGTTTTTTTTAACGAAGCTCGTTCTTTAACCCCACACAATAATGGTGATATATTATAGCACGTCAACCCCCGAAAGAATGCTGCCTACCTAGACATACCTACGGTGCATGTCGAGGCCGAGGACCTTCGTCCTTGCCATATTCAGTAGATAATGGCCGACCTGAGCAATCGCAAAGTGAACTTAGAGGAATGCCCCACCTCGCTACCGTTTTGCAACGGTAACGGCATTGCCCAAGTTATCTAAGATTGCAGGTTTGCGATAGTTATTTCTGATACAGCAGTCTTGTGGGTTTGACAGTTGTCGGGTTCCTGAGAGCTGTTAGTGGCCACGATCCCTGGGTGCTAGATAGACGCGGTTGGCTTTGGCAGGCGTGATTTGTTTGAGACAGTTGGATATACTGATAAGCTCAAAATCTAAAAGAAGAAGTCATAAAAACACAGCTATAAAGTAATAAATATACTATTATAAACACATATATACACTGAAGCGAGCTCAAAATTGGTGATGATACGCTTGTTTTGGGTCCTTTTCTAAGCTTTGCCGACAGCCAAATAGCCTGCTCGAGTCCGTAAAGGGCCAAAACAGGAAAAATATTGGATTGACTTTTATTTCTTAGGATTCGAAATGCTGATATGGGAAGCCAACTAAGGAAGCCCCAGGTTTTTTGTAATAGGAAAGCATACTTTGATAGATTTTTAAGGCACGCCTACTTTGTATATGACTGTCATTCTGTCGAATGATCTATTGCTACAACTTTACACTTAAGCAATCGTTGGCAATATGATCAGATAGAAGCATAGGTTTGGCATAATCCTTGTGAATACCAAATCTGACTTTAATTTTGGGCACTGCTTACATCTGCTTGCCAGAGTTTTCCGCACGGGGTCCGGTTTGCGCACGACTGGCATTGATTTAAATACTGGGTTCTTTTTCTCAATAAAATGTTCTCGAATAGCACATTGGTACAGCTGTATGCCAATCAAAAAAGACATTTGAATGACATCCTCAGGTTATGGTGGTCTGCTTCAAAGTTAAATATTCTTTATTTGCGAAAATTTAATTTTAAATTATGTTAGAGATTACAATATCAGTCTAGTTTGCAAAGGTCTGGGAGTCATAAAAATAATTTGGCCATTATTAAGTTGCTCAGTGCGACAACACAATAAGGCAGACCAAACATTGCTTAATAAAAACCTAAACGAGAAGGTTTTTTTTTTACAGATATATAAACACACACCTAGCAACAAATGCGGCAAAAGGCAACGCGAGATTATTCTAATTATAAATAACCGTAATATTAACAATATGTAGAGTGCAGTATTAAAATATCTGCAACAATCTTATCTCAGCAGACGGGCTAGTTTTGGCACAAACCGTAACTTTGGGTTACTATTTATGATCCGTTATATTAAATGCAGCACGATTGGCAGTAAATTTCAGTTCCGTAGTCTCACTACTATCTATGAGCTAGCGCGATTTCTGAAAATAGACCTTTTTTAAACCCCGTTGAATGAATCGATGCGTTTCTTTTCTACATATTACAAAAAAAAATTTCAGCTACAAAACAAAGGTAATGTTACATTTAAATTAGAATCCTCGGCACCAAAATGGCGCCGAATAAAAGAACTGACCACCCTAACAACCCGTGCAACGCATAGACGAGAACTTGAGAAAGAACTGATGAAAATGACGCTTGAGCCGTGTCGTCTACGCTTTGGCAATGACGATACGATTTTTTTCACTTATTATTTAGGAATTACTATTGTGAGGTAAGAACCTTGCTAACAAGTATGTTGTCATCGACATATTTCTATGAATATTCTAAGGTCACCCCGTAGGGTCCGCTTACCCATTGTTGAAGCTGCACTTTCTGCTCAGACATTTAGCTACAACGGACTCGCTTTTTGTAACGTTTTACAGATAGCACCAAGTGAAGTTTGGCTTTTAAAGCCTGCCGCTTTAATAGTTTTAACTGTAATCGGATACACGTAACATTTTGTCTTCGTATGTCTGAAGCCTCGGTGTTTCAGCTTTATAAACGACAGTGCCCAGATGGCCATTCACCGAATCGACATAAGAGGGAGAAATAGTATTGACATCGGCATCCCACAGAAGGGTCTTTTCTCCTACAATTCTCTCCGATCCATTTCACCCTAGCACAGGACCTGCCGATGAATGACCTTCATCAAGAAGGATCGTCGGCTGCCTCTAGCAATCTAGCGATCCGCTCTGTAGTTAACGTCTTATACGCCTTCCACATAGACCAGTTGTGTCGCTCTTCGGAAGCAAAACTTTCCTTATGTTCAAAGGGCTGCCATCTCCAGCGTTTTCCGTTCTGGGTTCTAGTAGCGCTCTGGTCCCAAACAATGCATCGGTGAGTCTTTTCCTTGATAGAATGGATGCTGCCAACCTAGCTAGCTAGCTAGCTAGCTAGCTAGTCGTGTTGACGGTCGAGCTCCCAAGCCACCGAAACGAAACGACAAGCCTTACGATTACTGAGCTGACGATCAGTGAAAACTGGCTAGCCCCGCACTATTGACAGCAGTTCATTATCTATATCAGTAAACATTGTCATGCCCGAAATCAGATCATACGTCTACGTACATATGATCATTCGACCTCTCTGAGGAAAAAAGCTCATTTGAAGCCTTTGAGACATGTTTTAAGTCCACCCTATTTTAGCGAAGATTAGGCGCAGTATATTCAATGCAACTGCTTTGCTCCTTGAGAACTTAATGGGCGGTTGTCATTACCACGTAGAGATTAGTCCTCAGGAAAGCGTACACTTGAGCTGATGCGTAAATTAAACTGGTCACGTAAGCTTCTCTTATAATTTCTGTAATATCGCATTTATTAGTTGACGTTTTGCCCGAATACCTATAATGCGCTACCCTGTAGTAACTTCACGCACAGATTTTCTGATACATCTACGATAATTGAAGAAAGCTACAGCTACCGTTAGGCGTAACAGTATATTGTTAGGCGTTAGACAGGCCAAAGAAAGGATTAGATTAGCTACCTTTTTTCGAATTACCTTGAACAGAATATCCAAAATCTAGTTTTTAAAGGCATTTGTTAATTCTATAGTGAAATTTAACGTTGTTTTTAGGTGCTGAGAGTGTCTATTTAACCTTTCATTTTCTATTGTCAATACTATAGCGAATTAGGCAATTTGAAGCTGAGATGGTTAGGATTTTGAGATTGAGATGATGACCAGCACCTTTATTTGATGTTGCCATTCGTCTTGAGTGCAAATCCTACCTACAGAACGCAGATAAGCAATCTAGCTTACCTTGTTTTCAGAACATTTTTCCTGGCGACCCTCGTTAAAGCTAACGAAAGAAGCGCATAATCATCAGATAGTGTACCCCGTGTTGCAGACACCGGTCTGATGACAGAATGATGAGTTTTGTATGCTCTGGGAGTGTTTACAGTAAAAAAAAGAGTTCAATTTAATTGTTTATTACATTAACGATCGTCTTCGATGCTATCGAGCGGGGCAGAGCCTACACTATAGGTGCAAATAAATGCGTTCAAAAATCGGCAATTGCCGTTACTTTACTGGGTACAAAAATATACAAGACAAAGGTAGTAATTAACACAACTAATATTAGTAAGTGCTTCAAATTTTACGTTTAGTACAACTTTCTTCTTTATATCAGTATAGTATCTTTAGTTATGGTTCGTACATGAACGGGTCCTCGAAATCATCTATTTTCAAATATGAATCAAGAACCTGTCCCTCGTTAACAGTCTAAACGGAACGGGTTTCCCTAGACTCGTCTGGGACTTCGCCAACAGTTTTATGAAGCAGCGTGGCAGCTACACTAGCATCTATTACTTTAAAAGATTCTTCACTCTTTTCGATTTTGTATTTTTTCGATTAGTTAGGTTTGGTGATAATTTTCTCCAGTGTTGAGATTAAACCAACGCGTTCTCGTAAGTTATGTGTACCGAGGTAGCGTACATTAGAGAACACGCTCCCTCCATCAACCGTTACCTCAGATGACTAACTGTCAGCCGGAAACAAAGTATGTCTACGCCAGGTTTGAAATATAGACTACTTCATAGAGAAACGCGTAAGCACTGTGCTACCACGAAGACTAAAACAGTTAAGCTTTTTTCAATGGACCGTGCAACTGACACTACAGGTATTATCGAAAGCACTCACACTTTACGGCATTTAGTCCTGAGTACAGAGAAACTGTGATATTGTCCATTCCTCGCAACCTAGAATTAGGCCTACTGTTGGAGGAATCTATATGTGCCTAGGATACTAAGATATTGCTGTAAACAACAAGCATTGTAGACTTATGTTTATTAGTTTTCGTCCTGGATCGCGCTAAGACTCGTGAATAAGTGTGATGGAACTTTTATACTTCATAAAGCACACAAGGTACAGCTGACCTTCGATAACTGCATAGATTTGTACTGTTTAGTCAGTAAACCGTACCAACAGAGTGCAAGTGCCTATTTGTCTATCTAAAAAACAAAGAGCCTTACCCAAGACCTTTGAAGTACTCCAAGTGGTCACCGCTTCACAGAAGAAAAAACTACTTACAAATGTATTGCTTTTGCTCTATGCACCTACGTGTATAGGTCTTTTTTTATCGATTTAGAGCTTAAACTGGTTTGAGATTAGGCCAGGGTGAGAGGCTATGCCAGATAGCTTTGAAAGGTCAAAATGATTACTATTAAATTAATGCACAAACACCCACTCTGTTTTATATCAGCCACGTGTGTAGAACTTTTGTTTATAGCGGAGCCTTGAGAGCAGAGGCTAACGTACGCTGTTAGATTATGCTTTCGGCCAAAGTCGAATTTAAATTGGTTTGTATCCAAGAAGTAACTGAAACAAGGAAAAATACCGTCCTATTTAGAGCTTGTTCCTGGAATAATGTAAGCAGGTTCAACCTGTGCTATGGTAGGTTTTTAGTGCGCAACGGTAGGTGTTCTGCCAGTGGCAAGGTTACACTTAAAAAGAAAAATTCTCATTGTTTGTCATGTAAGTTTTGGAGGTAATACTGAATGAAAAATAGTCAGATTGCATTTCGAACTTGTCAATCTTACGTGCCTACCCCTTACGGAACAGGCAGCACGCTCTTTTCCTTTAATATCGAGTATCCTTATATTTAAACGTGCAAAAACTTCTGCTTTCAGACAAAAGCTACGAATCTTCTAGCATATATATATTTTCTATGAAACACACTATATAAACTTAAATGCCCTGAGGTTCTCAAATTCTAAAACTACGTGCTTGCGTGTATTCTCAGACGAGCGTAAACGTATGGAACGTAGATCTCATAAAAAGTATCGACTTTGTCAAATATTATCCTTTATATAGAAAACAACTATATTTGTATAAATGGTATATAACGAGGCCTATATTTTTATTACTATTCGATGCTTTTCCTAATTACACATTGAGCCTTTTACTGTCGAACATGATGACCTAATAAAGGTGACTTACATCTAATTGTATTGCACGACCAATTCGCCATGCTGCCCGATCATGTGGGCATGTACCGTACCCAGTCAACAAGTAGATTAGACGGTTGTATTGTCCGCAAAAAACTACGTCTATGAACCCGCTGTATAATAAAAAATAGCTGCTTCACTAATCTATCTGTAAAAAGCTTTAAATTTAATAGTTGAACACATACGTAGATGTCGCTTTATATAGCCGACGCAGCGTCAACATATTCAAATGTGGTCGCTTCTGCTTGACGAGTGACTGAGAAGAAAAATGCCGTGAAATAAAAAACCGAAGGTTTGAGTCTATGCGTTTAAATGTGCTAAGTCAAGACTATATTGACTGGCAAAATAACTAATTCTATTTGCTTTCTACATGAGTGGTATATATTACATTTGAGGTATCCTACGGGAACACGTGAGCACTAAAACGGAATGGCGAGAACTCCAAAAGCAGCCGTGCTGCGGATCTTGGGCCGCTTTACTGTGACCGTTGATAATTTCGGGAGTACCAATCGTCTGTTACAGCGTAAGCTTTTTGAGGAAGACATACTGAAGTGCTCGTGGCTTGTGTAAGTTTTTTTTTTGAACGATTGGATTTTAAAGGCCACCTGAATAGCAAAACGGCCTCCCACATATCACTGAAGTGTAATAAGTCTATATAGTAGACTCCGTTGGTTCTGCATTGATACCCGAGTGGAAGCAGCCGGCTCAATGTGTTGACTTTTTGAGCTCTAACTGGAAACCATTACGTGCTCTCCATTACCTATACTTTCATCATTTTGAATGCAATTACCGTATAGACTTATTTAATCGCTTTCGGAGTTTTTCCTTACCGCCCCCGCTCTTCTGTGAAATTCGCCCACTACTGTTTCAAATACAAATCAGCTTCCCCACAAAGCCCGCTTCGACAAAGGTAGCTTTTGAAACCCCTTATTCGTTGTAAGTGGCTATGCACCCTGCGGCACGGCAGGTATGTGTTTATTTGAAGACGAATTTAGATAACAGACACAATTACGAAAAACAGGATCATACAGCGAGCCTCAGTATATTACAAAGCAGCAGTTTAAGGCTACGTATAACAGCCAAACCTACATCTGCGATGAATCGGTGCTATACAATTCGACCTTGTCCTTAACCTCTAGCTAAAATTTTATCCGGAAGCCTCTTTTTGTAGCTAAATTAATATGAACAAGTCGACTAATTAACAACAAACTGAAGTTAAAATTCTTCATGGTAACCATCTTTTATGCTATACACCATATACTACACAACGTATTAGTTATATAGTACGTTTATTATATTACGTTATTTTATATTAATTACGTTACGTAGTAGTTGAGCTTTACTGAGGAATAATGTTTATCTGTTACGATTTCACGTAGTCGTGCAGTGGTAACATGTTTGTCCATTAGTGTTAAGGATAGGCAGTGCTCTAGGTTCCATTATGGGCGTAGACGCACCTTGTTCCGTGCAGGGAGAAGCAAGTCATTTAACGCATTGCTTAACTAAGCCAGAACCGTACGTCGACCTAGAAGCAGTTACGATTTCATCAGAAAAAGTCGCGCAATAAGTAGGCATGTGCCTAGCTTGTGTAACCGTACCTAGCACAAAGAAGTAGGTCGTCCATACACGCATAGTGAATTTAGGCGCGTACGGATGATTGACATAGGAAAACGACGATAAGAAACAAAATGTAAGGCCGACTTGGTTCAACCAAGAAATGGGCAAGGTAATGATGTCAAAAGTGTAGTCATGCTGTTTAAAACTGAGCACTGAAACGCTTTTTCATACAATGAAACTGCAAAATAAATCTTAGCAATATGCTATTTTCTGATCCATTAGAGCGTGTCTGCGTTGTTTTGTGAAGTGACGAAATGGCGGGACGCCGTTCTGCACCACCCGTTTGTTGTTGGGATTGCACCCAAGTCTTAATTTTTCTATATATGTTATCATTATTTTCTGCTAAGGCTGCAATTGGGACCCAAAAATTTTGCGGCGGGCAACGTATGAATTTTGATAAGAGTCGGCCCTTCTCATGTATATATATATATATATGTAATAACGTTACTGGGGTCATTTCGAAGGGGCCATTTTCCAAATATGTATACGCGCGACGTAGAATAAAGAAATGCAGCGAACAGCGTTCAGAGAAACTAGCCAGCCGGTGACATTCAATGGACACGGCGTGTGGACTGCCGATATTTTGGTATTCGACGTTCACTCTATCTATGTAAATGTATATATCATCTGGAATGGTTACGCTATAGACCTATTCACGTGGCTTTGTGTAACCTTAAGCCTTGCCAGGGTAGCATGCTTAAACTGGTCTCCTATCATCAGGGCCGACGATCGCCAGAGACAGTCAACGGAACCTAGCCTATTACATATCCACAGCCACTGAAAGGTTTTCTTTCGAATAAAAGCAAAGAAGAAAAATATTGGAATCCTATAAACGTCCTGTCGTCATCGACAGAGACCATCGATATAATGTAGTGATAGCAGAACGAAAAAAAGCAATAGCCGATTTAGTTGGTAACGCTGCGGATCCTGGTCAGCCTGGGACACTAACCTGGTGTTGCATACACATACTGCTCTTGCCCGCAACGTAATATGTGGACACATAGTAGGCTGCGTGGCATATGCGGTGTGCAATATATGCTTTCATGCTGTGAATATATGGACTCACGTCTTGTGGTTCTCAAGTAATTGTCACAGACATCTGACAGGAAGAAAGTAACTAAGACATTATCTAGTTTGTAAGTTCATAAAAAAAAGTATCATTTATATATGTAGGATAGCAGTGTTTTATGTGAGCTTCTCAGCGCAGCTGGCGGCCCACGGGTTGCAAAGGGCGCAGTGCCTTTGGTGGATGTTCGTCTTACTTGAACCCTATGAAACGATAGCTCCCTCGGAAGAAGCGTGTTTATTAAAAAGGAAAAGAAAAACTTAGAGTTTTGAAGCGAGAACAAGTAGAAAATTCTCCTTTGAAGTTTGCTGAAGTCGGGTTGCTGTAGTTTGTGGCGGCATTGGGTAATGGTATCAATACGCTACTTGTCTATTGCGTGAGTTAAGTGTCCGTTAAAGATGGAACGTTACAAAATACTTCTGGAAAACGACAGTGTGTGTGTAACATGCTTCGAAAAACGCCTAGTAGAAAGTGAAAGCTTGACGTATGTGTGGATACGCGGTGGCCTTAATTTCTCGCACTTTTTATTATTAACGAAGGTTAGCGTACAATTGTATAGATGCGCGCATTTCTTGCACAATAGAGGACTGTATAATTTGGACAGTGTCTATCGGGAAAGCACTTTTCAGGTATAACAAATACTATTTATATTAACTACCCATTAGGCCAGCTCCTTATTCGCTAACAGACTTTAGCTGAGCAGATTTGCTAGTTGTCTGAGGCAACACTTAACGACAGTAACCGAAATAAAATTTGAAACATGTATTGATTTAGTTAACCATATTGTATATCACAATATTCTAAATGTTATATACTTTGGGTGGGTTTAATATTAGGACTCAATGTTTTTTTTGACTTGATTTTAAATCGGTGGCAGAATACATCGTTACCCACTAGAAAATGCCCACTCCCAGTAGAGGTAAGGCGCACAAAGTTTCCGGTTATAACTATTATCATTCCGGATACTATTTCTATCATAACGCGTTGTGTTACGGTTAAGCACTTCTAGTCAACACAAAATGTGAGCTACTAGTACCACTGTTCACTAGGTTCAAACTGGATCGAAGGGTGTTTTACAAATAGCCAACGTTCGATTTAACATTTGACGTTTTTTTTTTCTTTGTAAATCATGTTTACATGATGCTAAATTGATCCCGATCAACGCGTGACCGAAATTTACCCAAGCGCACATGAGTTTGCTCGCTCTGGGCCTATGCGGGATGTGCCGAATACTGCAGTAAAGGTTACGCTACCGTCTACGATGCTCTGTTACTTCTGTGCGTCAACGTTAATAAGGCAACCGATTGTCTAAAGCCTGCTAAAGATATCGCTGCGTGACGGAAATTATTCTTTTTTTTAGGCCCTCCAACTATCAGTTTTAGGTTAGGATAGGACGAAGTATGCAGAGCATGTCGTATCTACGTTGAAATCAAGGGATAATCACCGAAAAAAAAAGAAATATAATTGCGCTGTGGCTGCTTGAGTCGATGGGGACCGTCAAGGAGTCTAATAACAATAGTAATGATGTATACATATGAGAAATAACAGCGGAAATAGAACGCGTTTTAGAAACGATTTTTGGCCAGTAGCCACCATGTCACTCTGCTTCCGCCAGTTCAATTTCGTCGAGTACAAACAAAACATGGTTCTACGAGTTTTCCCCTTTCTGTGACGCCTATCTGGCGAAACTGCATTGCGAGTTCGTTGGAATAAGAACGTCACTCGGGAAACTTAGATTTTACAGTATACATTGTCAAAAGTTTATAACTCAATAACACGTTTCAAATTCACTGAGCCTTCGTATTTCCCGATAACTTTATGATGAGGCACGTGACTAGATCACAAATCTTAGCAATCGATGTATAGATAGTGCGATACACTTAGTTTGTCAGACATTTATGCCTGGTTTCCAATTTAAACTCTATATATATAAACACTATAGTATGAAAGTGAGTGTATAACTACTCCAAATATGCAATAAGTGTAATGTAAATAATGGGCCGATTTACCATATTATTGAACGATCAGTTGAACCGTTCCTGAAGGTCCAATACTGACCAAATTATCGAAAAATCAATCCGGTACTCAAGATTGCTTCATTGAGATATGATCTATGCACTGTAGTAAATAAACTTGGTTTTTTTTTTTGCTTAATTACATGGATGTAGTTAAGAAAATTTAACCCACAGTTTTTTATGCGAGTTACAAAATAAGCTGTACGCCATTATTTTTTTAGGTATTCCGCGACACTTAAAATCCTATTTGTATAGTATAAGTGATAACGTAGATCCAAGCGAATATTATTTCATAGCTGGTTTTCTATTCAACGATGTCCTTCAAAAGTCGTTAAGATTGACAAGAATATCTACACAGACAACCTCCCCATAAACTAAGCTTCAGAAAGCAACCCACATTTTTAGCTTCAGAGAGGTCTCTTAGGGGTACTTGTAAAAGACCACAATTGATTCTTCGTCCTGTTTCCGATCAAGCGCTCTTACAATACGCTTACACAGATAGACCTATACTGAACGATCGACTGCTTACGTGACGCACTTTGCCGCTGTTTGTAATAGAAGGCGATCGGCAAGACAAAGACAAAACGATGCGAGGTACTTGGAGAAATGAACAAAAGCGTTCGTTTCGAAAATAATTCGTATCACTCGCTTCTTGATCACAAGTGTGCCTTACACAATATTTTTTCTAAGCCATTAGATGTTTCAAGCTAATTATTCTAACACATCCACCTCAGATCAGGTATTAGTAAAGGGGATGGCTAGCCAGCCTTCCAGATGGCCGCTGACCAAAACTGGAATATCAGATAAAACGCGGATGATCTACATACATTCCTGACTTGACTTTACTGTTGAATTTGAAAACCTTCAGTGACGACACATACGCTTACAAAACGCTCGGCGCGGATAAAGCGCCGGTTGTCCAAGACTTGATGCAAATATATTGTAATAATAAGCTCTCATTCTCACTTTTGAGTTATTCAACCCGAATTCGATTCACGTGAATTTTGCCCCGTTTCGTATTTGGGCTGGCGGCCCCTTCCAGCATGAAATGGACTTTAGGCTTGCGTTTGGGTTTCGACCCTAAGCCATTCCACTTCGACGTAAACTTAATAGGCAAAAGGGTTACCACTGCACCATCACGGGCGTACATTGTTTTGTTCTTCAGTATTCAATAAAAAAATCCTTTCGTTGAACAATAACTAGTCGTCTTTAATTCCTACTTTCTATAATACATATTTGGGCCTTTAATTTTCTATTCTATTTCAGAAATGGGTTTTCTGTTTTTCTTTCCAACATGCTAGTAATCTGCTTGAAAATTGTCCCCAAGAATGTATGTTCATGTTGGTTCTTGGTATTTTTTCTGTTCTACTTCGGTTCGCTCCATTCGCTGATGTTGTTTCCTCATTTATTTGGCTATGCTCGATGTCCCCAGAACGTGGCGCCTTCAAATCGACAGCATCCGGCCTTTTCATTCGCGGAGCGATCTTCTTGTCTGTCGTGTGACCTTAACTTTATATTCTGAACCACTCGCTGGGACTCACCAGGCAGAACCTTTAAGCACCGTCGGGTATCTCAGTACATCGCTGTTCAATGAATGCCCAGATAAGGAATGTTTCTCTTGATACGGTTCAAAACTGAGCGCCCCTGGTGTTTCCACGTACGCTCCTTAGGATATAAGCTTATTTCTTTTGCCTGCTTTTTTCCGCCACTTGCAGTAAAGCATGAATCTGTTTCGTGAAAGTCATCAGAGATTACCCGTTTCTGAACCCGTTATACCGGCGCTGTGTATTTATGCGGGTTGTATCGTATATGTTTGAAAATGCTTACGGTCCAGGAGCATTGCGGTGTACTCTGACAACTGAAATTGCCTGTTACTCTAGCCCAATACGTTGTTCTGGTTTTAACTGACCTGTTTAATGCCGCAAAAACAATTTATCGAAATACGTCTTATATATCTTTGTGTAAAAGACTTACCAGAGCTACGTAGTTATCCGTAAGCCTCTACGAACGTGAAGACAGTTGCGTCTTTGTGAGACAATGTTGCGTTTTTAGAAAGAATACTACTAAACTTGAAGCGTTTTAGAGTTCAATACGGGCCAGAAATTTTAAATGCTTGCTCCCCTCTTTGAGCAAACCTGGGTCCCTAAGTAAGCTCTTTTTAGGCTATAGCCCAAGCAGTCAATTGAACCAGTTTAATTTCACAACACAGTTTCGCTTGATATGAGGGTGCATCTTAAGAAGTCAACCGAAAGCAAATTACTATTTTGAAGTTGCACCACTGAATGTGCCATACACCCATTCATACAGCTTTCTATGGTTTCAACGTATAAGTAATAGAAAACCAAGACAATCAATTGTCTGATATAGTTAGTTCTAGTCCCAGAGCTAATATACCTCTCAAAACGGACTGGAAGTAAATTGCCTTTATTAAAAGTCACTATAATTGCATGATCACTTTTAGGATTGTCTGGGTAATTAACTTCGAGTATGTTTAACTGGAAGCCATTAACTATTTATCTTATAGGGAAGCTGTAAAAACAATTGCAAATTTAATAGGCGTCTTTGTTATGTAGATGAACTTTTCAGTGACCATTGTGCCGCATGTCGATTCTGTCACAGTTCCCACTTGCCTCTGGCATACGATACGATTCCTTGATACATCAGTATTTCAACAATTTCGACCCGATGAATGTAACCACGCTAAACGAACTATAACTTGAAATCAAGCTGGCAATTGAAGCTACAAGCATCTCACGAAGGTCCGGCATTGTCCCTCTAGCTTTGTCGGATGACCTACGTATAGAACCAAACACATAGCCGCCTTTCATTGATAGTTCTGCGTTAATAGATAAGTCACATAGTAGAAAAGCCTACGTTTAAAGTAAATAATTGTTAGCCCATATAGGCTTGTTATTTCCTTCTAACTCTTGTTTAGCTGATATTAATCGTATAACGCTCTAGCTAAGATAATAGCATGATAATAGCACTATATTACTTGTCTATGATCGAGTAAAATCTATCAGAAAAAAGCATCGAGGATCTTCTCACTAATGTGTAGGCTTTTTCGAATTCTTCATGGAGACCTAAACTAAGTATTAGTAAAGATGAACTCCGTATTCATGTTATCGCAAAAAACAGGAAAGTATGCTGATGTATTTAAATACGAATTCAGGGAGGAACGGACAGAACGTTTATGGGGGCGGGGGGGGGGGGGTCAGTTGATCGAGGTAAGGCCTAACAATCGGCGGATCCAGATATAAGATCTGAAATAACACGACTAAATATTACATAGTAGCTTAATGATCGTTTTGGACACGAAGTCTTTGCAGCCAAAACAGAACCATCGTCCTATTTTCACGGAGTGACATGCCAGACTGTAGATACTCATAGTAGAAGCAATCGAGAAAAACATCGTTGTCGATTAACATCGACATTCCCGTACGAAAATCTAGAACTTGCAGGGCGGTCGATATAGGTCGCTCACCTTCAAACCTAAAATCGATTCTTCTACCTGATCAGTTAAAAATTTAGTTTTGTCTTCCTCAAGTGACAGAAGTATTTGGGATATAAGATTGTGTATATATAATTGTTGAGATTTCTCTCGGCTGCGCTGTTAAGGCAATCGTTAGCTCTGTTATCGGGAACTTCTGATAGCCTTTGGTCGGCCGATTTGATTGTAAGACGTGTTCCTTTATCGCTTCACTTCCAGAAAATTTCACCATGAAGACACCATTAATGGCGGCGCTGAAGACGCCGCAACAATAGACTGAACGATAGCGAACTCAGGACGCCATCGTTCAGCGTGCAACTAAATGTATAAGGACAGACGTGTGTCGAGAAGGATTATACAGCGAATATCTAAAGAAGCTTCGCTCTATGTTGGAATACCCCGAATTGAATTTTCGAATGTAACCATTTACACGGAAATTAAACGTTTGCAAGAATAGACGTAGTTCATTCGACAGGTTAAGAAACGTCTAGTGACAATCAGCCACCGGAAAATTGAAAAAAATTGCTTGATGGGTCGATGGAAAAATATTACTAACCTTCTTTACTGCGTCAGACACAATGTTTTTGAACACTCGTATTTCTATAACTTCAAGTTTAAACGATGTACTGATTCAATAGAAAAGGAAAGGTACAAAATCGTACGTATTAATACCGTCATGCGTTTCATATACGCCTGTATAAACGTAACGTTAAGATCTTTGAGACGCTTTAATAAATATCTAATATAAAAACACTTATTTTACTCTACGAAAATAACTATAATTAGGTTTCCGTATTAACCTTACGTCAAAATCTCAGGCGAAAAAATCGAAAACTCAGGCAAAAAAATAATTGTAGAATCCGTGCTCATGTATCGAGGCCTTAGTCGCGCGCGTGCTGCGCCGACATCTTGCTTGTCATCTCAAGGTCAAATTGAACATCGATCATATTCTTCGATAACAACATATTTCCACAGTCTCGTGTAGAATTCCGTTTCGAATGGGCCTACCTTTACGCTTGGCCGTCAGACTGGAGTGCCTATCACCGTTGTAACATCCTTCTGTAGAGTAAACAGAAATAATCATGTACTCTTTGGGTTTTTATGCTAGAAGTAACTCCGTCTGTCCAACGTATAATTATAAAAATTATTACAGATCTTAATTAGAAACAACCTTTTCGCACGACAAATCGTTAGCGTCGCCGAAACACCTTCATCACCATTATACCTTTTATATATTTTTCCCCAAATCATATGCAAGTTTCATTCGTTGTAATTGTTCTGATAATAATAATAGCTAACAAAAACTTTCCTGGCGTACCTTTTTTTTTCATTGAAACATTCTTATTTTTTGTGTTCTTTGTAACTGGATAAGCACAGCAAACATTATTTAATTTATCGATAGCACCGAAACTAAGTGGCCAGTCAGTCGACTAAACAAAAATAAACGACGTTAGGTTCTACGGAAAATTTTTAGTTTTACTTAAGAGGGAAAGTAGCTTCGCGAAGATTTTTCTAATTTTTTGAAGATTAGAACCTGAAGCTGTGTGGTACACTTCGCAAGATAAAATAACCTACTAATTTCTGAGTTTATTGTTGCGAGAGGTACGAATAGGGTTTATTCTTACAAATCATTGACAGATTCAGTTCATTGTGATTACAAATGTATCTCAATATACGGATTAACTACCATGCCATGAAATTTTCCAAGTACTCAGCAAAATAGTCGTTGGTCACTTTTGTTAGAAATTTACCCAGCGAATCGCTTCAAAGTTGATCCTAGTTACGCTACATGCTCGGAGACTTTTAAAGAAGCCTCATTATTTAACTATTTATTAAATCTTCAATAGATTATCAAATATAACAAATTGTGCTGAGCGAAAGTTAAATTGATTATTTTATTTTTATTTGCAAAAAAATAACAAAAAACAAATGATCATTCAGGTGACTGTTCGATTAATAAATCCTAACAAAACTCGCCTGGTAAAACACAATTATAACAAGATAATATTATGTACCGTAACATGTATATTATGGAGCATACAATCTCACAAACGTTATAAGTATCGCTAGCTAACAGACGAGATTGAAGTTCCTTCTACATTGCGTCTCTGCATTTTTGCTATAAGTGAAAGAGGTTAAATACCTTGCCGTTGAGTTTTTTTTTCTCTTGAAAATAGATTTTTCTTGCGGCTGCACAGAATTGTTCTCATCTAGTTATTTTTGTTTATTATTATTTAGTTTTTATTTTGCTCCCTGGTGCAACAAGTCACAGTGGCGTTTTGTTTTTGTTTTTCACATTTGAATGCCCTCCTGATGGTTACCCTATGGCAAACCATAGTTAAACGTAGCATCAACCCGAAAAGCAATATTTGCTCTTACGTATGAGCCGGGCGGCAAATTGCTCAAATGGATTAGTTTACGGTTCGTCCTAAGTAGAGGTGGACAAGGTCAGCCCTGAAAGAAACACCTGCCCAGGTTGAAGACTCATGCGCGTGTTTGACAGTACCTTTTTTTTTACATGTATTAAAAGGTGACGCCTTGGTAGGTATGTGTTTAGAAAAAAACAGGTTACACTTTTGATTGAAGGGCTCCCTATAGGAGTACTTGTAAGACTTGTCACCAGAACGAGTTTTTTACGTATGCCTTCGATAAACGGTTGTGGCAGCCCTTTTTTAGGACTTTTTTTTTCGTGCAAGACTTTCTTATTACCTTTGGAAGCATTTAATTAACAAATTTCGGTAGGATTCATTAACGGGTGAGAGCACTAAGAGTGGCCAAGTGAAGTCTAGACAAATGGCGGCTTAATATGGAGCTGAATTTAGGCGTTTTTGCAGCGACCTATGTAAAACCATTTAAAAAACAGATGTAAAAACATTTAACTCGACATCTTGGACCCAGGTCCTATTGCGTACGATGATTATATTAATCGAATACCCCTACAATGTAACAATTGTAACAGACATGTGTAAGAACGACGCTTCTATGAATGACTAATAAAGCAGCAAATAAGCTAAATTGCGCATAAGGTTTGGCTAGGTAAAAAATAACCCTGGGTTTTTACACGAGTATGTAAGGCACTGGGTAAAGCGACATTAAGCTTAGGGAAGCCAACGACGAAATTAGTTCGTATGACCAAAACTGAAGTAATTAACGATGGAAATATTAGACAAATGGAAGAAACCGTAGGTATGAAAATACTCTTCTAGAAAAAATGCGAACTTCAAAGATTACCGAAAATTTACAGAGCTCGCCTGACACAAAATTACAAATGTACGCATGATTTTAATTGCCTTCATAGGTCGTCACACGTGTTTGCACCACGGCGCTCATACGAGCAAGCAGCAGAGAACTTCGTTCAAACACTCTGCCGAGCAGAGTGGTCGGTAAATACGGTCGTTGTGAGCATGCAGGAGGCTTTCAATGAAGTGCAATGAAAAATTTGGAAGTGATATTTTAAAGGAGAACTTCGGCAGAAAAGCCAAGGTAAAGCTCTCGAAGTACCTACGACCCAAAAAAATTAGCCTTTTTTTTTGATCCGGCTTCGATATTATGGCTTTAATAAGAAGTAAATAATAAGGCTTAATAAACAACTGTCAAAGAGTTTTAAATCACAGCTGCCATACGTACTATCCGTTTAACGGTATTCGATGTGGACCGAAGATGAGTTAAATGATCAATGACCTCTGTATATGTTCGCGTAGAGTATAAAAACAGGTGAAAATGATGTGCAGTACCTCGTTTCACATATGGTGAGCAGCTAGTACAACGACCGTCGATACCCGAACGATTTTGGTGAGAATCTTTGGAACAGCGCAAGGTTACAGCGAAATACACTGGTCACAAAGGCTATACGCGAAATGCTGTACTCACAACGCAGTACCTTAAAATGGTAGCATTATATATATATATATATATATATATATAATGATAGTATGATAGGGACTGAATAACAGTTTAGGACAGAGGGATGAATATCATACAACAGGAATATGAAAAGCCCTCTACTGGGACTGACCAAGTAACGACTGTTTATACATAAAAAAACTGCTGCCAGTCTGAGCATATTATCCCAGCGTTATCCTAAAACAACCGGTGTAGTTGGTCTTGATTATTGAAATCGAATAGTAAGGTTGTGCCTTATCGCTTTGCCAGGTAATGATAACCTTTGTCCTGAATACCATCTTGCACAGGCCTCATTTAAGGACATCCTTCTCGCGATAACAAGCTGCTAAATGTAGCCTTAAACTAGCATCTCGTTTAAATTAAGGCAGAAGTACACCCTTTTACTCGCCGGATGGATTCTTTTATAGATCGTCTTAATGCCATGGCAGGCGATCGCAGGCTCGAATGCAGGCTCGCAGGCAGTACGAATATGAATACTTTACTTAGACATCCTTTGCCAACTCACGTTTATAAGCAGAAGCAAATGGACACTTCTCGGTCGGTGCATCCGTGGCAATAGAGCTAGCCGCCTTGGTTAAAAGGTTTCCCGCAGAATTGCCATCTGTAAAGCTTGTCCTTAGTGTAGGTACACATTAAGCAATAGTCTCACGTTAACGTACCTTTACACGCGAACTGACGCATTTTGTTTTTGACCAGCCTTTAAGCTATCTTCCATTGGGACACCAGCGCATGTCGTAGTCTTGGCAAATTAAACAAATGTTATGTACACAGAAGCCGTCTATATAGAATACGCGTACTTATAATTTACAAGGATATATTGGTTTGTATTAGCTAGAGTATGGAGACTACCGCCATTAAGGATTCACTGAATCTGTGTATCACAAACGGAACAAACACATTTCACTTGGCTGGAACTAACGATTCAAGCACACGCTTGAAGGCGAGGCTATTAACTAACTGCAACGCAAATAATCGTTAACGTTGGGTTCGCTTTATATCAAATACTGTGACACGCTCTTTTTCAACTTTTTTATCTTTTGCTAAATCAGTGTCAACATACTCAAAATATAGGCACTATTGTTTATCTTTATTATCCGGATATTTTCTCGCGAAGGCTCCCCATATTAAGATTTATCATTTTTTGCACACTGGTGGGGCACGTCCTATTGAAAGGCCTTGCGTGAACGAGATGTCATCTTGTTCCAACAAGCCAATTTGGTTTGAGCATCATTAACATATAGCTTGTATGTATGTCCAATGATATAACTGTTCCAGATTTGACCTACATCGTCTCGTGATTGGCGCACAAAAGGCATTTTTGGTCCCTTTTTAGCATATACTCGACCTCGAGCGGACGAGAAAAATATCGAGTCACGTGTCGTCGCTGGCTACTAGCGATTTGAGTAAAAGTAACTCTTCTTGCCCGGATGGTGTTCAGGTCGGAACGCAGTAAAGTTGGTCCAAGCTAATGAATTACTAGTAACTACTATGGTACGTATTTGCTAACAAGTTAGCCCCAAAAACGACTGAAGCAATTTATTAAATGAAGGTCATCACTATCGGACCATATGAATTGATCAGGTTACGCAAAAGCTAAATTTAAAAGATAAACGATTTGAGCAAATAAGTCTTGTCAGAATAAAGGCTCGTACCAGCTTACAAAGGCACTAACAAAACTGAGTTTTTTTTCTTTTCTATGCACTAGGCTCATGCGCGGGCTTCGACTTTCTTCGATCGGCATCTGGCTGATGGTCTCCCGCAGATATTAGAGCATATATTCTGAAATAAAGCGTTGTCCACCGATTAAGTTCATTTCCATAACCTTAACCTTTCCATAACATAGTCAAGTTATCGTAGTAACTCAGTAAGTTGGATGTTTCCGATTGTTCGAGTGGAGATTCTGGGATAGGAGGCTGAAAAGAGGCGGCACAGTACCGAGATTAGAGCACACATCGATAACCGGCGAGTCAACCAACAAGGACGTTGTTGCTGCGGTATGATAAAGGTCGCAAGCTAACGCGTGCATCGCAGTTCCAAGTTTTAGAGTCTGTTCCGACTCCACTACTACGGAACTCATACGCCGCGAGGTCCTACAACAACGCAGCATCATTCATACATGTCTTTCTGATTTCGCCTCACGGCCTCCTTGCATATTCTGCGATACCTTTTTGTGCAAAAGATCTCTGTAAGAACGTTTTACGCAGATATCTAGATTTAAATCCGCGATGCATACGAAACTAATTAACACAACTGATATCAGCTAAGAGATAATTATAAGATAAATGTATCGAGTTGTAGGTCCGTCGAGCGGTATTAGTTTTGCATTGTTTCAGAACCCAGTCACCTTATATGGCTTTGAATTTAATAGGCAATGCTTTATTATAACAAAAAATGGGTAATTTCTAAGGGCTGTTAGTCGTGCCAGAGTTGAATGATATAATAACATTAACGACAACAGCACGTATTTGTATCAAAATATGTTCCGAAGAAGCTCCTAGTCTTATTTCGCCTGAACAATGTTGTAAATAGTACACGATTTCTAAAAAACAAGCTATTGAAATTGAGAGCCCCGTATGTAACGTTTTTACTAATCTGTTCAGTAATCAATATAGATGGAAGGGTTCATTTGTCAAGGAGCTTCTCGACTCGAAATGTTTCTCCAATAGAATTTCCCTATACCAGCAAATTTAATTTGCGCATACGTTTATATTGCTATTATTATTATTAATTCATTAAGTTGCAATTATTATCTATGCTGTTGACAAACCAACACTCACTATTAAATACATACAAGAAAAAAAAATAACAGTGTTGCTGTCGCCAAGCAAAGATCAGTATCCAAATTTGTCGAAGAGTAAGCCCGCTAACAGATACATCTTCATACAAAAGTATTAGCGCTATGTAATTCCAAATTATGTATAAAAACTTAACCTTCATATCCTTAGTTAAGAGCCCTTTATGACTTTATGTATCATTACTATTGAATGAGCATTGTGATTAGTACTTCTTGCTATTAGTTAATATTCGTAATACCAAACATTATATATATATGTATAATTTAATGGTATTGGCTCTTATGCCCAGGCAATCCCCTAGTCGGGCTGTTACTTACAATATTCCCAAAAAAAATTAGGAACCTAGACTCGGATATAACATTGCGTACAGGCAGTTTTACTATTGAATTTTCCTAGTGATTTAGTACACGGTCTTGGTTCAGGTGGCTGACCTTAAACGAGAACACGAAGCATGATCATTTTTCTCCCTTAAAATCTATACCGCAAATTATATACGAGTAGAGCAGGTAAAAATATGATTTTGTTGATTATAGCAGTATGATAGAAATGACATGTCTTCACATTCTTCTATTTGCTCTTAGGATCGAGGAAACGGCATACATCAAAATATCTAGGGTCTGTCTTCAATGTAACGATATGTGCTGTTATCTCGGTACCTTAAACGGTATTTCGGAAGGACAATTCTATCACGATGGAGTAACGTGTTATGTCTAACTAGAGAAACCCTCTATATCTTTGTATTTCGTCCGTATTCAATATTATTCCTAGTCAACATTTCGTCCAGTTCGGACTGAATATTGTGGCACCTGCAATCCGCTGCCATTCAAAATATTGTAAAGGCCGCGGCATCTAGAATAATTACGTTTTTTTCTTTCTCTCGTTATCTCTCACGTTATCTATAATTGTAATAAAATAAACACGAATCTGTTAACTAGAAACACGTTTTTTGCAAAGAGTAGCACTTATCTAAATTTTTCTCATGAGACACTCCCTTCCTTCAAAGGCGGCTCGTATGGATATGTGGACGGGAATCTTTTTGTGTTCTAACCAGCTTGTTCAAGGCGTTTTAGTGAACAGATGCGAATTAAGAAGGTGGACATCAGAAGGGGTTTGGAACATACTGGAAACGCGTGCGACCCTTGGGACCGCTTTTTTGGTATAGAATTTGGTTGTAGATGCAGATATACCAACGCAACGTCGTACCAAACGCGTTTCTAATAATTGTGGCTCTTCCAGGAAAAAAAATTCTAATCGAATTGACATTTGAAATGCTTATCGTACAAAGATGGGTGTCCATAAGCGTAGACGAAACAGCGCTAGCCCTTTGAAGGCGCAGTAGCAAACGAAACACTTAGCTTGGCCATAACACCTTTAGTACGGCCTTTAATGAAAGTCAAGTATTTATTAAGTAGGTAGTATCAACAATGACTGTTGCATTGAGATATATATACATGTTCGGATAATGGAAAGCTTACAGAACCAGGACAAAAAAAAATCGTGCACGAACCGCTTGTCGTGAACACAATGAACGAACGGTACTTTGGCGTATAAGAAATAGCCAAACATCACCATAAATTGCACCAATTATTGATTGATATCTATTTGATGCCACCATGAGTGTTAACGGCTATTACAGAGTACAGTTCATTATGTTTTTATCTAACACTGCATGAGTACAGGTCAAGCATAATACTCAAATTGGGAAAATTTTGGTAATGAGGAGGCCTTTTATTCGCTACTCCTGATGCCAACCGAAACTGCCAGAGGCCCTTAGTAACAAACTTTTAATGGCGAAGAACAGTGTCTCGTTTTCGAAACTTCAGCAAGGGTCAGCTATTCGGCAATATTTCCGCGCTGATTCAACCAGAATTGAAAATCGCCTTTTTTTATTACCCAAAATCGACAATCTACGATGTTGCCAATTTTTATAAGTGCTGCAGAAGCTGCGGGAGGCTTTACCGAGGCAAACCGGCATATCCATAATAGTTTTTAGATTGAAATGGCTTAAAATTTCATCGAAATAGCCTAAAATGCCAAAATGTTTGATGCACGATTATTGCTGAAAAATTATTTATAGATTAAAGATAGAATATTTCGAAAATAACGAGATAATAGTGCATACCCCAAATATAAGGCACAATCGTGTAAATATTGGCTGTATTGAATAAACATGATTGTCAAGAACGACATTTCTAGCACGTACAAACAAAGATGGCTTGTTGAAATATCGTTATTTGTTTATATATAGTACTAGAAGTAAAGCATCAGAACAATTCTCATTTTAGACGCGCAAACCGCGAAAAGCATTGACCATGTGAAGGATACTGACATAAGCTCTGAATTACGCCCAGATGAAACAAACGACTTGGTGTAACATAGTAAAATTATGTTTATTGACTAGTTCTGGTCGTATAACAAAGGTTATATTTAACACACCAAATGATGCCAAGGAAACGCTCTGAAGCACTGGTGAAAGGTTTGGAAATAGCGGGCCATCGAGTCCGCTATATATGCAGATTCTATAACGGGGCCAGTACATTTCAAACCGTCTGCGTTACTCCGTTAAAGAAACAAGCGTGTTATTGTATCAGTATGCCTGTAGAACAAAACGGGGCCTACTGCATATCTGCAATTATTTACTTGAGCCCTGTGATAACGTAGTAGATGCAATGGAGCGGCGGCTAAAACTGTACAGCATTACAGTTAGATATAGGCTTGTACGAAAGGCCTGACGTCTACAAACAAGCTGTACTCAGTGGCCCTTCAAAAAAAAAATTAATTACCACGATCAGAGAGCAATGTAGATTTTTAGGACTCAGTCAGTCTTATCGTACTAACAGTAACTGAAGTACATAAATAATATATGCGATATTTAAGGTGCAAGATCAACTTCCGAGGAGCAAAGCCCGTGGAATCATTCTCATGCGATCTGAAAATAATTTCAGACTTCTATTGAAGCTCGTTTTGTTTACACTTAAGCTACGATAATACTGACTAATTTCATCAACTAAATAAAGGAACAAAGTACATAAACATTATGTAATGAACACAAGACAACCAAATCGTATATCTGTCATCATTGCATTATAATAGTTATATTTGAAGCTATAGCATAACGTAATTTACGCCAAAGGTCACATATGTGGTAAAAATGCATTAGAGTTAAATCTAGAAGGTTTCTCAAGCAAAAAGCCCGAAACACTTTGAACACAAGGGAAATACTATAACATGGCATATTTATATGTTGCATAGAAAGTCAGCTGAATCGTAACAAAGTTCCTTAACGAGGCGTGCAAATAGTTTTAAGAAAGATTTTGGTGGATCTGCGTATTCATAACTGCTAGAAACCGAAATGGCTATCGCAACGGACTCAAACATATATTTCATTGTAATAAATGTGTTTCTAGTTCCCGCTAGCCGTTACACGGACTCGTATAAAGTAATTGTTCTGCATGCCTGATATATAATACGCGTTATTTCGCTTTTGCAAGCAGATGTCAAAAGAGAACACCAATATCTGAAAGACACTCTTCTAAGTAAAGACATGTATAAGCTTCTTTCCTTTACGATGCTTTCCTAATACATTCCTTTGACGCCTTTCTTATGCCAGAAGCCACAGGTTGTATTATTGCTCACCGCTCGATGCCCTTTCTACGAAAAATGTCTGGCAGAATTTTATTTCTTTTGTTTTTTCGATCGTCGCTCACGCGAAACGTTGGGTAAGCGTTATCTCTGCGTGTCGTCTTCCGTTATTGATACTAAGCCGCCTATTGTCAAGACCCTTCAAACTATGTTTTCCAGTGGTTCGTCTTAGTCTTTGGTTACTTTGTAACGTTTAAGCAACGTATGTGCCGCCCCATCAATTTTTAATAAATAACAGAAAGTACTTATGGACCTCTGCGCTACACCAATCGTATGCAAGTACTCCCGGAAAGGTCTGTGGCCAATCATTGATTAAATGAGCTTTCCGATGATGTCTTTATGCCGGATCCTAGGAACTTCAATGGGCTTGCAGGTTCATCCCCCTTCTTGGGCTGATGTTGTATGCCTCCAAATTCTCTTTGCTAGTTTTTGGTAATGTCAATTTTACCTTCACTTTAAACAACGGAAGACTTTGCACGAAAGGGACGGTATCATTTCGTAGAACTGTCATGCTGTACTGGCGGGTTCGACGGGTCTTGACAGCTATTAGCAGCCCAATTTTGGTCCTTAATTTGAGCATCGATTATAGATGTCGGTCATAGCGGGACTTTATGTACCCGTGCATCAGCCTAAAACTACCCAGAAAGGACCCAATGTCGAGGGACGTCTCATGGCCAGGAATATAATGACTCCTAGGCGTATTGCTGACGTCGTCAAATCTACTGCGCCTTTCAAAAAAAGCTCGGTAACCTTGATGCACAATGCGCTACCAGTTATATAGAGAAAATTGGAACAGAAGGTCGTGTCGAAAGGTCTATGCATTAATTCGACCATAGAAAAAAGCTTCTCTATTGGCAAAGCACGTGAAATTATCTGAGAACGCTACGCGGGCAACGAGTGTCTGCGGTTTTAGTAAACAAATTTGCAGGATAGCATATCGAATATACTGATAGGAATCCTACAGAAATAACAGCACCACAACATAAGCGTTTAATAAAGGTGCCTGTAAACAACTTTTATATTAGACGGAATAATACCCGTCCTTTGCTTAGTTCGTTACAAGGTAATGTAAGGAGATGTAGTGGAGTTGTAAACTCTGATCGTCGAGTGCTTTTATTAGACTAATACTCACGAAAAATTGAAACCTTTCAGGTGTGTTGACCATGATTCTAAATTTATTCAAAACAGTATGTTTATTTAAGCCTTGTAAAGAACCTTTATTTAAGCCTTGCAAATTCCTTCTATATATAATATTCTGATTGAAAAACAGACAAACATTTCTTGAACCTATTCCAGCCTTTAAAGTTTTGCATGCCTCACATGTTATTAAGGTTACATAAAGCGGTAAAAAGAAAGATACCGTTAGCCATCATCTCATACTATCACGACCCCATTTTACGGGTTCCGTCAAGCAAAGAGGCGGTAGACGTATATACCGTGCTGCCTACATCCAATGTCCGTAATCATAATAATAAAAAAATTCTGTTATTATTATTGTGGCAATTGTTTTATTTTAATATTATAATATTTTTCTTTTAAAATTTTATGTTCGGGTATTAGCATAGAATATTCTGTATAGTACAAACTTTGATGTTTTCGAGCATAATTACACAGTGGGTGCTAGATCTTTGTTATCCGACGGCCAACAAAGCTACCAAGAACACAGTAGTTGCGATTTCATTTTCTATCCTTTCGCGACGCGACAAATAACAGTACAAATAGACAGTCCAGTATCAATTTTTTAGACAGGGGTCGCTGATTCAAATCTCGCCAGCGACATATATAGCGCGATAGGTATGATTAGATGAGCAAACAAACTCTAATACTATCTACCATGATACTGTCGATGTCTATTTTGCCAGAAGGGATGACACAGCTAATCCTAGAACGGGCAAGCCATTCAATATATTAGACTGTTAAAATAAATCCGTTTAAATTCAAAATTTAAACTTAATCATGTATTGATTGTACGCCGCTAAATTTGGTTGATAAACTCTCCAGTCATCTATAAACGTACGTACCGGTTGGGTTTACTTTAGTAGAAGTAAGTTCAGGCAGAAAAGTATCTTCTAATTTCGAAAATCAATGGTTAGTGTTTAAGTTTTTGCTTCTCGAAGGCCACAGCGCCGCGATAATTCATCTAATGTTGGTGAAAACATTACGCTCAAAAGGCGTTAAGTGGAAGTACGATACGTCAATGGAGTATTAAATATTTCCAGAACGAAGATTAGAGCACTCAAGGCCAGCAAGGAGATGGCTAGATATTGGGACCCAAACGACTAGAACACATCCCGGCAATAAAGCGGGCTTTTCATGCAAGCAGAACTTCGAATCCAGGGCTCTTCTTGCCAAAACTGACATTCCATGTGTAACGTGTTACAGATTTATAGCTTAAATACTGAAAATGCGGAAACTGAGGAAATAGTCGGTTCGCCGTGAATAGACTAAAGATTAGTAAGGAATGCGCGTTTCACGTACTATTTGCAAAGCTTCAATCAACGGAAAGTCCGCCTGGGGCATACGGTCGTCATAAATGAGGCATAATTCAATCTCTGCCGCTAGCGATGGAGCAGACAGATAAAAAATATGGCGTCGCTCCAAGGAGCAGTGGAGTTCGGTGGCAATGTCGAGTCGGTTCCAATGAAAAGTGACGATAGTGGTTATAGTGGACATCAGGGTGTATGTTTTTGCGTGTTACTTGCCGAAAATGAGGCAGTGAATGCAAACCACCATCTCGGGTTCCCTATAAAAAAAATAAAGGCCTTATAAACCATTCGCACGAAGAGCAAAAGCACATTATTTGTTCACTTGATGACAGTGTCAAAATTCATTGCCAAGCCATAATCGCTTCCTAAACTGAGCAAAGGAATCTCCAACGTTGGCTTATTCTGCCGATATAAGAGAGAGTGGTCAAGCATATCCCGGTTTCCTTTAAAAAGTTAGAGGTAAAGAAATAGAAAGAAGGAAGAGAATGCGGTGTACGACTTTTCCGAAGTTCCAAAGCGCTAGGACAAACGTGAAAATAAAAGAGATCACCTTTAACTTTGATATTCAAAAATTATCTATCTAACTCTTTCTAAGGCTATCTAGGTTCACCGGTGCTTTGTTTGTAAAAATCTAATAGTGTAATAGAAAAATGTACCACTGTTCGGTTTTTAATTAGTTTAAATTTCATGCCAGCAGTCGTCTTAAATGTTACAACGCCATAGATATCCTCCAACCCACAACAAAGCTGCCTTATTGGTCGAGCGGGTGTTTAATTCCAAAAGCTGATTGATAAAGAAAAAAGATTTGGTTATCCGGTAGCTCTTGCCTTTTCGTGATGTTAATGGTAAAAGATGTACTTAATAAATCTACCGATTTAGTATTATTCATTGTAATATCCGGTATATAAGGTAGCATCTGGATAATTTTAGCATTTATTACATTCTCAAAGAGCTTCAATGCTTCGAGCTTTACTTCCGGTACCGTTTTTAGGCATTTTTTCAGACGGCTGGCTTCCAGCACGAAACGAAGTATGTCTATGCCCAGGCTTGAACCTAGACCACAACGTGTCTTTAAGATTAATGGGTTGTCCACTAAGCTCTTACAGGGACTATTATCGACGAGCCTATAGGGACAATTTTGACTCAGCAAATTATGATACTAATAGATTTTACTTGGGTCTACTCATCGTAAGTTCCACCCAGTCAAGTTCGTTTACCGCGCAGGTTTACCGCTTTAGCGATAGACTTTCGTCACCGAATAGTTTGCCTAGGGATTCAGAATTTTCTATTTATGTTGCGAAAAAAAAATCAGTGAAGTTTTACCGCTATCGGACTGATGCAATGAATTGCAGCACCGTATGTAGAGGGACTTCGACTTCGAAAATAACTTCAATAGCATTGCGTATTGCTCTCCTTGATACCTACGTACGACCGATATTTCTATATGATTCAGTATCTGATCATGTCAGATGTTCAACAGCGTAATAGTCGTTGCGTGACGTGACAACAGGTTAGGCATGAACGAGCAGTGTCTTCTTGCGCGTACCTTAACATGTGCTTGATAGGATGTTACGACGTACTCTAGCCGCGATGAAACCTTACGAGGCAGAAATCAGTGCAGCTTGCTATTCGCATTGATCAGAATATCTTGAGTAAGCACTGCCTGAAAACCTTTTTCCAAATCTAGATGTGTGTTCAATTAAAGGTATCTTACGTTAGGGCCTTTACACGCATTCTGCTTTAACAAGTGGCACATTACATGTATCTTTATGCACTTCTATCTTTCTATCTACCGATATATCGATGCAACGATAGATCAACGCCTTCTTTCACAACTCTATGTAACTTTGTCTGACAAGCACAAAAAAAAGATCAAAACCTGCCACTCAGCTCAGGTTGGTCGTTGTTAGATCATTTGTGTGATTCCCTCCGTGCTCCCGTGTTGAAGATTAGATAATCTAATGTTTTCATCCTTGGCCAGTATGTTCTCCAAAGCTTTCAATCATCGTTTCCGTTTTATGACGGATCATTTGTAGATTCACTTAGATAAAAAAAGCTCACGGGAAGAATTTGTACCCGAATTAGTAGCCTATATTGGCCGGAACGCGTCTGTTGGGACGTTACGTTTAGAGCTATAAACCCGTTCTGCAAATATGCACATGTTTGCACAGATTTTAAGAATTACCTGCAGATCTATACGGATGCGGAGAATCCATTCAAATTTATACCTATTCACTAGCAAATGCTGACAGCGTATGTTAGGACACATACAGAAAGTTCACTGTATTGGAACCACATCCGCTATTCAGAGCGATTAAACTTCCGTGTCTAAGTGTGCGCGAAGCGCTAGTACCAACCAATAACATATGTGTAGGCTCAGTTTGGATAGATATAATATATGCATAAGGTAAATGAATTTTACTTCTCACTGTTAACACTTGGCGTCAAGTGGACGACTTCTGCGAGGATTGCTTTTGTGGTAACTAGCGTAATTATGCACAATACTTTCGGCGTTGCTTCCCACAAACAACGTAAGAACCCTCCGGAATACGTAAGGACACCCACTATCCTATACATAAACAGGTTCGAGGTATCGTAATCACCTGGCGTAGATGGTAATTCAGGCATAAATAGCGTAGCGTATTGATGATATCGTGCGCAACCGTCATCAAGTCAACATTGAACAACGTAGTGGCAATCACTTGTGTCAACGATGACAACGCAATAAACCAGAAGCCAGTCGTGGCCACCACGGCTCGTGTAACTTACAGCCACATATTTATTTAAGTGAAGTAAGCTTCTGATACATTCTGTCAATGTTTAGAGACAAATTTCAACCTTAAATAAGTGATTAAGTGTGTTCGGGATACTAGCTGTTAATGTGGTCTCTGTCTTAAGCGAAGGAAACTGCTGGCAAAACACTCATCAGGATGGCTTTTCCTTTATGTAAGATGTGCTTCCAAAGCATTTTCGCTCCGGAGCCACGTAGACGGACCCATCCTGTTCTCTGTAAAAAAAAAAAACGCACGTACTCTAGCGCTGTTACCTTCAAGTGCACGAGACCTACCGCAGGGTTGAACTGACAATTTGAATAGCATTTGTATTTTTACAATTCTAGCGCCCATGTGTAGCCAATGTCGATGGTTAATATATGACCTGCATTGGCTCGACACATTAACGATGAGCATCGATTCTGGCCATGGCACTGTTGCCGACCTACCTATCAAAAACACCACTAGCCATTGTCGCAAGGCGCTTTTAGCCTCAAACGAGCTTTAAGATACCACGGACGGCAGTATTTCGAATTTAGTTATCTGACACAAAATTTTTGTATAGTCATAACAATCTGATGCGTAATTTTCGATGAGTCGTATCGATCTGCTAGCAAAGAGTCAACTGGCGAGGAGCCGAGGTTCCCATATACTTACTATACGGCTGGTGCAGTATTATATTAAAAGTAGAGAACGGTAAGTTATCATGTGTACGTGTATTTTTTTTCTAAACATTTCGTAATTGTTTTGTATTGTACTGTTTTCGTCGATAGCAAAATAGTCTGCCGAATCATCAGATTCTAGACTCTGTCTACCGAGATAGCAATTCGATGGATTGGTAGGCTGTACAACATATATCAAAAATAAAGGTCCTTTGTCTGTTTCACCTCTGCCCTAACTGGGCAAGTTGGAATATTACGATATTTACTTTCATGTGTTTCAGTGTAAACTCGTGAACTCACACAGGCCCTCATTACCACAAACAGGCATCTCAATCCCTTGACATGTCACAACCGATATGGATTCATAGAATTGCTTATTGGTTAGAGAAATTAATGTGGCAATGCGTTTTACCATCGCTTATTTGTGGGACCCTAATTGTGTATCAACAAAGCTTATCACCAACAGCAACTAATCTGTATCTAACTACTTATATACAATTACATATAACCAAACTTATATTATTATATATAATTTAAAGTGTTAGATTATGAAAAATTGAACTATCATGTTAAAATCGATGTAACTGTTTTTCTGTATTATTCAATTTAGTGGCACCGATTTTTATCCTCACTATCAAAACCGCCAAATGTTTTTAATACAAGGTATTATGTGTAGTATTTATCGAAATAAGCTGCGAATCTGAAGAGTGTTATCAATCAATAAAAAAGCTGAGGTTTATTTATTTAATTAATTAATTAATTAGTGAGTCTTTATAAGCTAAAATTTATTTTGTACAATACATTAATATTGTAACTAGAGTAGATACGTCCGCTCAACTCGATAGCGATGGTCAGTAAATTAAGAACGGTAATCCAATGACGTTGTATGTATGTGCACACATTTAGGTGTATTTGTGATGCACTAATGTGCGTACTTGTGCAGGAGTATGTTGCTTCTTAAGTGTCGACATCTATATGCGTAAACGTTACTGACTGTGGAAAAATTCACAATGAAGAACCTAAGGCTGCCCTAGATCCTAAAAACCGACCTGGTCGAGCTGACTGGAAAAAGTAGATGAAGCAATGTTCCTAACGTAACTTCAGAGCACTGACATTTCTAACAAAAGCTTCCCATTCTGCCTGTCAATATCTGGATAAATCACAAAATCCCAATGGCCAAATAGAGGTCAATACGGTAGCATCTGTTCGACACAGTTGAGTATCTTAACAGAATTCGGGAATAGTTACTTTTTTAAATAAACTATTTTTGAGATAATAACATATGTTACATATAGCGACTGCTGTTGTCGTCTGCTAACGTATCGTATATGGTGATACTTTAGCATAATTAAGCGATAAAGTGCCATATCTTGAACTATGGCACAGTCGTCGAAAAGGCTTACACTTGCTGTCGTGACGTTGGTGACCCACACGGGTGCTGCTATTTCTCTTTTTTTTTCAATCGTGATAAATGTCCGGCGGCCTTTAATGTTCACGACGATTAGGACGCAGAGTGCCACTGATGCGGAGTGACACCTAAAACAGGGACTAACTTGATATTTGGACGTCAAGTACCATACTGAGTGTATCAGTAACTTAAAGAAAATGCCCTGTACAAGATCTGATTGCGTTTTCGAAAGGTCTGTCATACGATGCGTTTAATCATTAACGAAAATTATGATATCGAGCTCGAAAGTGTTTTTAATATAAATGGTGGATATGAGACGGTTATCGTAGAATTAACTGGCACTGGCCGTAACGACACCCTAGAGCTAATAGTATTCGGTGTTTTTAAGAAAATGTTGATGCTTTTGAGCATCGAGTTATCGACGTTGGGTCAAGGAAAACTCGAATAGTACCGAATAGTTTTCAAAACCAATGGCCTTATAACATGTCATTTCATCGTGTCTATTAATATTCTTATATGCAATTTTTCTAGGTCGTTCGGTTAAAAATGGGACGATCGTAAGTAATCGTTTGCCTTTTCTAGCCAACTCGGCCAAATGCAAACAGAGCGTACGCCGCCTTTCTGAATACGTGCTCTTTTCAAATAAAGTTCCCTATCTATGATACTGTGTGTACAAGCTTCCTGTAGATATTGGAACTGTTCTTATCTCGTTCGAAGCCTGTGTTATCTTTTGAAAAAAAGAAACGTAATCTTACTGTATGATCAGGTGTAACGTAATATAGGTGTAGCGCAACATATTACACGGAGTAGTTATTTGTTGTTGTATTTGTTAAGATGATAGAGCTTCAACTTGTAAACTTATCAATCAATGAATGAATGAGTCTTCATAGATGGGTTCTATATTATGCAATATATTATTTATGCAAAGCGTACATAACACGAGTGGACACGCTCGTTCGATGTAAATATTGATAATATGTATAATATTGTATTTAATTAGATTGCTCTTTTACGGGAATACATTTAGTTCGCCATCTTCTCGTCTTTATGAACCTACACAGTAGTAAATTTTACATGTTTAGATGAAAGTTTTAGAACTCGGGATTAGTTCACTAGGGAGAGTTCACTAAATAAAGCATTTTCCTTAATAATACTACCGCCAAAACTTTGAATTCTTAGAAAACGTATGTTGGTAGATACTTGCTCCACAGATGGCGGTAACTGAGTGACGTAAACAGCCGCGATTGACGAAGTAAGGTAATCTCCGTGGACCACTGAGTTTGCTATCTATTTTCATGCAGGTTGTGGAAAAATATCTAACAGTAACAAATAAAATATCGAAGAAGCTTATTAAATTCCGCCTGATATTTCCGCTTTCGAATGAAATTGAGTAAAACCTTTTTTACGGTTGGAGCCCTAGGGGTATCTGTAGCAATCCTGCAACTGAAGAAATCCGATGAATTAAACGTTAAAACAATTCCTATTTGTGAAATAAAATTTTCTCATTTAATTAATGCGTCTGTGTACCTTATCTAAAGTCGCAAGAGCACTTCTGACTTGTGTTGCTGCTATGCGATTAGCGCTTCCGAAAGACTTTCCACCTTGCTGATCTATCTGGCCTTTTCAATATCTATGCAACACTGTAACTAGTCCGTACACGACATCGTTAATACCCATTTTCGGGAACGCACGAATAGTCACTGACGATTTCTGAGAAAACTATCTCTCAATGCAGGATCAAGAAAATGTACAATGCTGTTGTATATTACTAACGCTGTTTTTCAACATTTCCGAGGGTCTCTTCGGCATTTTGCGGTCAGCTGCCGCACTTTTAAGTTTAACATTTACCCTTCTAACACCATTACCCGATAAAATAGGATCGTTGTAATACCTTTGTATTGTAATTTGTATAACCTGTTGTTGTGTAACTATTTGTGTAACCTTTGTATTGTAAATTGCATTGAGTAAATATAGCCACGCCGAGTTATGCACACTTTTAATAACCCAAAACAAGGTCCATGTATAAAGACTCACCGATAGATTAATGAGTCCGTTTTCGGAATGGACATCTGGATGACTGCCTCACATGTGACGCTATGTACGTATCTAACTACGCAACATTTGGTGGATTTAGTAGTTAGGACACAGGCAGATAGCACAATATTATGCAAAATCAAACATCAGCAGGTAAATTTTTAGGCGTAGATATGTTGATAGCTCTGCCGAAGTATGAATTTGCTCGCTTCAACATATAGTACGGATCAGATACTGCGCTGTACCCGTTGAGCTTTGTTTTTATGCAGTACCTACACAATAGGTATAGCATGATTGCTGACCTCGACACTTTGCTGAACAAGCTTGCAGAAAGATCAGCTGGCGGACCCAGAGGAATGGGTCTGATAATTGTTATTCAGTTTCTTTGACGGTATTTTTTTCAACATACATACATAAAAGATGACTTTAGTATCACCTTATTAATACTACAAATACGTAAGTTTCGAACGAGATGGGTGATTTCTGTTCAAGCTGTATAATCTAATAAAATTACACGAAGCTTATAAAGCGATTTTAGGTCACTTAATCAAATGATATTTTGCCTCGAACACGATACACGATACAAGTTGAGCAGCTTAATGCGCAGCTAACTTGTCCTTTTCTCAACAATAACAAATATTAAGGAACTTTTACAAGTGACAACATTAAATTGGGCCTGATGTATTACGATCAGGCGAAGTTAGGTTACTATACGGCGATCCTTCTCATGCGTATGGCTATCTTGGTAGCAACACTCTATTGTACTTAAAAACATACCATGATAACCCCAAAAGGATAATCAGACATTATACGGATGGCTTACTTTGCGCACCCAGTGACCAGGTTCACCGTTACCGTATTGCTAATGACTGAACATCGTCCCGCATTAGCTGTGTTTGGGTGCGTCCTTCTGGAACTGCAGGAAATCGATTAAACGGTATCGAACGTCTATGATATTTAAAGGAGTGGTACCAATAACAGCAGACGGCGGTAGTAACGATGCATTTGCGGTGATCGAGTTCGCTGCTATACTTATATTATGTGCCTACATAAAATGAAATGTGGCCTTTTGACCTTATGGATCAGCTCACGAGATTTAAAAACAACTGAATTTTGTAAGGTACACAGTACATAACACCAAGGCATCTTGTTATTCAAGATATGAAGTCACACACTAATCACAAATCGTACGATAAGTTCTTGCGAGAAACCCTCAATGTTATCTAATACGGATAGGCTCTTTTGTAAATATCTTAGGAAACATTACGACAACGCCGGTCACAAACTCGTTCAAGTCACCAGTGATAAACGGCTAGACTAGACAACCCTTTGACGGGAACATTCTATAGACGTAGATAGACGAAAAGCGTATCTCATACTTTTTGCCTTACGGATTATATGCAAATTCCTTTAATTGAAAAGTTCTCCTATAAAAATTCCTCCTTAATACAATCAAATGCATTCAACAGGCTATCACATTTAAAGAGACTTGTGCATAAAGTTTTTCGGGAACTAGATGATGACCCTAAGCGCCATGTGACCCCATTTCGAGGAACGTTTTTTGGAGGAATGAACGAGGAATTTTTGTTTCTATACCTGCTTGCACACGGAGTGTTCTAATGCTGATGGATGAGCCTCGCATACTACAGCACGACGCCTTAGGCCGTTACGCAATGACCTGGCAATATAAGGGGAATAATCAAATCGATTTCCCTTAGTATTGGCTAAGAGGCTATAAAAATAAGTTTGCTTGACAGTTTATCTACGCAGTTATTACAAAATAGAAACAAATGGCTAACTATCTATATAATAGATTACACATTGGGGTAGTACATTTCGTTAAGTTTTGATAACCTGCTTCACTTGGCTGGCTCATGCTTTATAACTATACTGGGAGCCTCTTAATCTGTTATATCATAACTCTCATAAGTTGTCTTATGGCAATGGCTGACCGCGTTTTTGAAGGACCAATCAATCATGCAGGGATATTTGTTTTTACATTAAAAAGAAAGGCTCGATGTTTCTTATTTCTGCGTTGGCATCTAACGGCCGTTGTTCTGATCACCGCGTCGCACTGATCTGATTTGTTTTTGATGATGAGTTTTTTTCCTGCCATGAGCAGGCCGAGATAGCAGCAAAGGGAATATTTGTTTTAGCATCGGTATCGAAAAACAGTGACTCACACCTACAGATATAGACATTTTGTTGCTTTAAGATGCGAGTGTGTCTTTGCAGAACGATCAATTAATTATACTATAATTCCTCTGTATGTGTTTCGATGTGGTCGTTCTTAGCTTTGCATCGATACAATGGGAGGGATGTTTGCTCAGTTGGATGGACAGCTCACGCTTAAGACCTGTCTAGTGTCGAAAAACCTTATCGCCCAGGAGACACGTAAGCGCAATGTCAGTTTTGTAGTGTTCATGAACACCTAGATCACTGCTTCCAGTAAACGGCCTTCTGCACAATTGAGAATTGCCGAGTGCATCATCTGGGCTGGTTTGCATTTTCGTTCACAAAACAGATACCATAGGGTACATATCTACGTGTTGGTATAACCTATCGCGAACGCGACTCAAATAAAATTGTCATAAACGTATCCGTGCACGCGTCCTAGGCAAACGAGTTTGTGATCAAAGAACCTACTATCGCAAAAATTTCATTCAACAAGAACGCTTATAATATCTACGCCGTCCTATTACTGTTGTATGTGTTCCAGTTACCAATAGTGCGTATCATGCGGCCGCATAGCTATAATTACCCTTGTAAAGTCTGCATAGCGGGCCAGTACACAGTCAAATCCAGTCATCCGTGTGATTATTTTAATTGCAAATATACTACCTTATATGATCTTCGAAAGAATCGAATGTTGCCCGATATGTATGAAAGTACGTTGTACATTGATAGAATATGGTCTCTGCAACCCTTTGAAACCCACCCAAATGTTTCAACCCACAAATTACACCAGCCGCACGAATGAAGTACAAACTTCGAGGCAAGTGCGTCTGTGCGTCATTCTAGTTAACATATTTGCACTAGCCGGGTATTGTATCAGAACCTCGTGTAAGCCAGGTTCTCTGTGATGGCGTGCAAAAGTACTTAGGCTAACTAGGTTCGCTACTTGCTTCGATATGTGGCAAAGTTACTACATAGAATTATTCTCCATCTTTAGCATATACATACAAACAAAATATATTTTAGGACTGGCACCATCGATTACCACGTATCCAAAGTCTCATAGCAACGCCAGCATTTCAGCTAAAACGGCGGTCACATAGAAACTGCCAAAGCATCCTTTATCTGTATCGCGCTATTGTGCGATAAAAAAAAAAAGCTAGATAGTTTGTAAGCGAGAAATCGGCACTTACCTTAAACTGGCTCAAGCTCGTCAATCATGAAATCGGTCAATCTTACTCCTGTTTATAGACTAGTAATTAATTTAATTACTGTAAATAAGATTTTATTAGATAATATTAATTAGGCCTCCATCTATAATTTCTGATCACATTGTTACACATACGTCAATAGTACGGAACTTTTGCTGTCCTGTATTCGCATTAACTCTCGCCATTTGTGATGCGTAAAATAGGTTTGAATTAATGAATTGATTATAAAATCGTACCCGTCTCACCATAAACACTCTATAGCTGGCTGACAGTGTTGCAGAACCTAAAATTGAGGTCGAAGTTAACCGACTTTATCGGAAGCTTATCGCACGAGCATACCTCATAACAATGTTACACTCCCTAGCAAACGATGAAGCCTCTGCGAACCCGGTTGAACAGATATATTTAGCGAAGTGTTTTACAATTATAGTTTAATTAGAAACCCCATTGACTCACTAGCAAATGTTCGGCTGCTATATGTTAACGTTTAGAATATTGTCTGTTCATAAATTTATTATGGGAATAAATTTATGTGTCGATTTCAATATGTTATCGTAGAAATACTCTGAAGCCCTCCGCGTCACTATTGGACAGGTATTGTTTCACATGGCGACAAGGTGTATAAGTTTTAACTTCACTAAAATGCCATATTTCATGTCGTAACAAGGCTATTTCGTCATTGTTCAGGAATAATTGAAAAAAGTTTGTAGGCTATCTTTACATGCTCTTAAAGACGTGCTTGGCGCACGGCATTCAGGTGCCTAACTATTGACGCGACCTTATGCGTTTCAGAGTCCAGTATAATTCACGACGTTTTGAATTGAAGTAAGGTAGCCACTTACAAACTTTTATTTTTAAATCAATACGCGCCTAAGTTCCATTTTTACCCTACTGGATGTTTCTCATCAACAAATGTAGTTTGGCTCAATTTTTTAGCCGACTTTGTCTCGAATAAGAACGAAAAATTCTTTCGTCAATGCCGAAGCTGCTAAACCGTGACGAGGTAAACCTATAGGATAGTTGTGTAATGGTAAATATTTAAGTAAATCATCTAAAAGCTAAGCAATTTTTGTCTGCGTCCGACGTTGTCCATTCGTTCTATCTTTCACCATAAGGCGGCTCACACAAGGTTTATAATGTCCGACTTTCGTATCAGTTAACGACCTACGCTATAATTAGCTTTGTTTACATTATATCATTTACCCGAGTCTGTGATTCTGGCTTTATGTGAACTTGTGAAAATTCTCACTAAAACAAACTGGCGATTTGGTCATGATCCACCTGTAAAATCTATGCGGTACAAGTCGACTATAACAAAATCAGCGCACAACACAGGATTACCCGTCGTGTTTACAACAGCTGTAACAAATCTTTCAATTATCGAACACTACAAAGTCGCTTATTGTGGGGATCATTATTTCTGGGCGTCGGCAACTGATATTTATCTACAGACGGTCAAATGATAGACCCAGCTAGGTCTATCAAAAGGCTATTGATATTCGTCATTTCCTGAACTTGTACTACTCGGCCTTTATCGAAAGCCCAACGAACTCCATCTTTAACGGTAGAAGACGTTTCCGCATGGTTGTATTTGGGAATAATCAAACCTATGAAACTGTGTGCCCTTCATTCAGAGAGCATTTCGCGAACGCTACATCAGTAGAGTTGTGTGTAGATGCTACTTTTTAAATGGGGGCAAAGAGACCGTACGTTACTGAAATGTTGAAGTCATTAAAATCATTAACTTCATTCAAGGATTTAAACTTTTCGGACTGTTGTTTTTGCTTGAAAATACACAGTGTTAGTTATCTTGTATTATCTTGGTTGCTATCAGTGTATGTTAATCTAGGCTTTTATTCAGCAACATATGCAACACACTTCCCGTTAGATTAGGTGCCTCAATTCTACCTGAACGAAACGGCTGTTCAGTTAGACCTAATTCGGCTTCGTTTGACACCCTTTAAGCACAATTAAAGTGATTCTATCTCATATAAAACTGGTTAGAATGTAATCTAGTTTCTCTTATCCGTTATAATTGCTACCGACTTTTGAAGAATTATGAGTACGTTTTCAAGCATAATCTTCTGCCTCCGTCCTGGCTTCTCTTTATGACTTGGGCAATATATTAGCACAGCAAGCTGCTATAAGAAACCAGACAAAATTCATCCGTGCGGTAGGCGTAAAGCGATTAGAAAGGGTAGCGCGCCAAGTTTCAAATTTAGCGCGTGCAAACGAGCGTATAGCTGGTATAGTGGACAAAGTGTCATTTATAGTTGTGCTATCAATGAAAAAAACGGGCAGCAAAACCATTATTTAATCTTTAATCCATTTAATTTTAATACAACCCTGTTAACAAGTTATGTACCCATCTGGGTTGAGGCTAAACTGACGCGTTACGGTGGTGTCCTTTACTACGGCTTAACAGAATTTGAATCTCGCAAATACGTGACATGTTATAAACATGTATATTGGAACACAACAGACGTTAATTATTATCAACGTATATAGTTTAGTAATATTAGTTAATGTTTCTTGTTAGCGGAAACTGTGGCACGTATTTTCATTTATTGAGATAGAGAGAGATTATTTGACCGGTCGTCTTTATGCTTTTTATAGGGAATCCTTATAAATGATACCCGAACTAGGGATTGCAAATGAATAACAATGAACTTACAATCGCATAATTTTTGATTTTTCCCCTAGTGCTTGTACTTTTTCGTGAAGATTCTTAATAGAACGCAGATGCCCGCTCTAGAAAGTTGTAAAATCTTAGACTCTCATTCACCAGTTGACAATCTATGCGCCAACAATTCGTCGGAATTTACAGATTTGGTTGCGGACGCGCAGAACGTATCTATGAAGAGGTCCAAGTTTTGCAATAGCACGGCGGAACGCTATTAATGCCATAGAGACGACTCCCCAGCGATTCCCCGCGCCGTGCTTATTTTTGCCGCCAGCCCAAGAAAAGCGGCCAGAATCAATTTGCACTACGGAAACCGAAACTGTATTTTTATAGACCTATTTTTTTTATAAATAGATTTGAAAACTCATTTGACGAACATGGTAAACCCGTCGAGCAAACGAAGTTATAGAAATTTAAGCATTTCATTATTGAGTATTATATTTTCTGCAGGTTATCGCAGTTGCACCGAATACTTTCAATGTGTATTTGCTTTCAATGATTTCACCGTATACAACGCAGTCTGTCGTGGGGCTATACGTATCCACTATTCTCAAGCAGAACCAAGCTTGTCACCGCCAACGGCAGAGTTAAAGTAAATAGGATAAGCAGCTTTTGAAATAATATGAAAATGTCTGCGCCTGTTCTTTTAAGGCAAACGCAATCCGAAAATCTTCTAAATGCCGTACGAAACCCTTCCTATGTATACTTCATTTTATGATGAATTCATCCCATAAAGACCAGATTACTATTGGTCGATACAATGTCTTCTGTGCTTATTTTTCTTTGCAACCATTGTTGATTATACGACCGGCAACGGCAAGCTCCTATCTTTCAGTAGCGCACGTCTTACATTATAATCTCTATATTCCAAGGAGCTAGCAGTCCTTTGTACGATGACGATTATTATATTTTGTTTTCTCGCTGCTCCACGACGCTTCGAAGCGAAATTTTCTATGTTAATCATGAGACCATTTTATTAATCTATTATTGCGTCGCTACTTAGCACAGCTGGGACCTTCCGCCATATGCAATCCACTTCCTTTCGTTCCGATAAATTTCTCTGTGTTCTTTAATCAACAACGACCGTGTTGTTGCTAGCATCCTACAGTTGAATCTATTTCAACAGAAGCATTCCGCTGGGCTAAGCCTATCATGATCAAAAGTAAAGGGCCCGCAAAGCAGATCTATCTCCCATATGTCTATATGCAGGAAGCCGTAAGCCCGTGAGTTAGTCCGATATATCTATATGCGTGTATTTGCTTGGAATGTGTGGTTCAAGTATAGGTTCTTTGGCATCCCATCCTTGTGGCATGCCTCCCTGATCTTTGTTTTCCTCCTCTGGCTCGTGCGGTTTTTGCTTTTCATGTTTGTGCATGTCCGGAAACGTATGGGAGGCATGTGTTATTTCGCTTATCGCTTGTGATATCACAGATGATGCTACCAGTGTCCGATGCTAAGGACAAGATTAGTGGCCTTTGCTGTTGGGTCGAAGCGGGCTGCACTCAGACGCGTCCATCCGTCAAATTGGAAATGGTCAGTAACGTTCATCGTCCGCTTTGCCTCAACCGCTTGTCTCTTGTAGCAGCAGCGGAGGTGACAATTGTATCGGTAGTGCCGGCAACAACAAGAAAAGTGCGAGCGAGAAATGGGTAGACTCAAGGAGGTATCACAGCTACCGGTGTAACCCTTTCTTTCAGGCTATAAACCAAAGGCAACACGTCGTCTCACTCCGCGTTAGCCCATTTGTTGGATAAAAATGACTAAAAAAAAAACAGCGAAAATCCTATAGTTTTGTATTATAACTGCTGTTCCTGCTACTTCTATTCCGCCTTCGGTAGCTGCTACTGCTTTGTGAGCTGTCACCAACAGCGCAACAAAGGCAGTCGCGGCATACCAAATGGCAAATGGCCATCATCGACCTTCAGAGACTGTGCCTACACGGTTGTACACTCTTCAACGTTTCGTTTTAGCTGTCAGCGACAAACCCGAAGGATCATGACCGTCATGTGGTCGAAGCAGGAACCAATGGTGAACTAGGGAAGACGCAGGAAAAGAAGGAAAAAGTATGTCTCATATCCTCCAGCCAGCTCTGATCCGGCGCGATAATACACTGACAGTTTGAGCCGTATGTGGCATAGGATATTAGGGCATCGTGGCAGGAAAAAGTTACTGTGGCCATCCTGTCGCCTTGCGAGTAATGCAATCCGTCCGGGAGACGACGTGTGTCCATTGTATGAATTGACGAGGAAGCTAGACCGGCCAAGGTGAGGAAAACCGTCCTCGCGATAGCACGCCAATAACGTGTTGACCTACTAAATTAAAAAGAAAATGTGAGATGAACTGATACCGAACATTTCATCGTCGTGCTGGCGTGATGTCTAATGAGGTGAGTGACACCGGACGTAAAACCCAAACCAATATATTTAGTTGGAGAAAAGTTGCAAGGAGCAGGTAAATGGTACGTTGTCGCCAGAGGTTACTATCCAACTTCTAAGTCAGCACTACTAAGTTAAGAAGATAAAGATTTCCAGCCTCACGCATTGTAAACGTGGAGCGGAGGATGAGCCGAGAGAGGTCGTTGCACGGCTTACCGAAATAGCTGATGCAAATATTATGTAGTGATAAGTAGTAAAAATCGTTGTAGCACAATTTAGAACCGTATCGTATGATAACGATCGTAGGTTATATTCGATTGCCCGAAACTGTAGCAGCATTGTATGACAACAAAGAGAAAATCCAGTGGTGGTCCAAATGTGTTCAATGAAACTATACGTGTTGGCTGATTCGCTTACAGGATCCTTACTGCATGTAGTATTTTGCAACAAAGTAACCTTTGGCCGCGGCCGTCTTTCCGCATAACAGTAAACACACACGTACCGACTTTGTCTGACACTGCCCCACTAGTGGCTTCCCATTTTGTTCCGACATTGTGATGCTGTCTCCTTGATATACTTTCCATAAATACGAAATTGGAACTTCTATTGGGAATTCGAACTCTATCGTATCAGCAAATGGATGTCGCGGAAAGCAAAATTTGGACAGACCTTATTGGCAACGCTCTATCATAAACTAAGTTAGCCTGGATTACTCAATATCATTTCGTATAAATCTCCACAAGGCTACCGTCCGCTGTTAATACGAGCGAGTTGGTACTGGTTTTACTGGACAACCTCTCGTATTTGTCTAGCGTACCTAGGCCCCAGCACATCCCAAAAGTGCCAGTAACCATACTTGGATGTTCTCCATAAAAGACCTATGTCCTATAAGCAACAAGTCGACGATAATGAAGTGTTCTTCCGCAAAAAACCGCTATCTGTGAATCATTTATTGCGAAACCATTACGTTGTTAACCCGCGGCTACAGCATACTTGTCAAATTTCGTTTTCTTTTGGGCATCTGCTTTATAATATGTTTGTATTTTATAACCTCACTGAACTGGGACGAGATGTCGTGGCAAATGCTTCGTGGCAGACCGCCTTACCATTTAAACCTGTCGGCCTGCTTGAGATGTTCCGGTGGCTTACCCTGTGAAGCAACGTAGCAGACTTCTTGAGGAAAAATTTTGCCTGAGGTCGATACCTTCCCCGTTTTGTACTGCAACTATACCTAGTTGTAAGTTTCAGATAACTATGCTTTGCGAGAGTAGGCGTAAATTGCAAATAAATAAATTATTAGGCAGGTTAGTGTTTTAGTAACCGGTGAACTACCCGATGATATTCAGTTAACATCCGAAGAGCGGACCAATAATACAATTGTTTTTCTGTGCTTGTCCATCGTAAATTTAATGGACTAACGGTAGGACTGTGATTAGGGCTGTAAACGCCGCTACATAATTATTACAACTGTATAGTTCCCTTTTAAGTATACTCTGTGTGGAAGCGAATCATTGGGCCATTTTGTGCGTACTATCTATGAGAAGGCGGAGCTGCCCCCCCCCTTCAATACAGCTCTTCAATAGGCGATCACCATTTGGTTTGGCATGTTAGAACTTTTCAGTGTAATCCAACAACCATCTGCTGCTTCACAGACGACAACTGTTCGTTTGTGGTACTGCACGCTATAGTATTTTATAAAGTAACGCTTCTGTTTAGACCTAGCTTTCAAAGGCTAAAGCGAAACAATAATCTGTACACAGAAGAGTGTGTGATCTTACACAAAAAAAAAAAAAGAAAGCTATACGCCATTTGCGTATCTTACTTTCGTTCAAACGCCATTCATCGAGAGTTCCAGACACCGGGTATCGTTCCGCGTCACAGTTCGATGCAACCTCGAAGTTTGTTAGGAAGTCCATTTTATTCCACAGGCTTTCCCTCATTTTATTAGTAAGACATCTACGTAAGCACCCGGCCAAGCGGTGGAGCACACGATGCAATTTCGAGCTTAGACTTATTCAACAGATGCAACGTAGCTTTGTCCGGAGTATTTCGCCGCAACAACGATGCTTTTAACGATCTATATATGAACAATAGATATTTGCAACTAATTTCCAATGAGAAGACAGGTGCAAGCATTTTCAAGCCCCACTAACGTTATTAGTTATGCTATGGCCATGAAATATCTTCCACTGGTGCACGTAGAACTTAAATATAATATGAACATTGACTTCTTCCGCGAAAACTGATTTCAATGAGTTCCGTTGTGATGCCATACGAGCACTGGATCTTCGGTTGGCATTTCTCTTCACTAAGCGAGATGTCGTAAAATTTCTTTCAATGCTATAATCTTATTATAATCTAAAGTATTTGCAATAACGACGCCTATTACCCTGACAATCTACGATTGAGTAATTCGTCTTAGCATTTGATAACGGTGCCCCCTAACTGCTGCAGGGATGTCACTTAGACCATGGAGAGATTTGTCAAAAAATACAAATAAAACATGTCATAGGAAAAGCAGTCTAAGCGAGTAGATCGATACGCCACTGCCGACATCTGGCGTGGACAAGGTCCAGCGGAAGTGTCGACGCTGAAACGAGGCCTGAATTTCCCCTACGTTGGTTGTTGTAAAGGCCTGTTGTCAACATTAGCTGTTGCAAACGGCAAACCTTTCTGGACATGATGACACTAGGGTGGAAGAATATGAATAATGAGGACTTGGCACCACCTCCTAATTTTTTGTCTACATCAGAGAGAACAGTAAATCAATACGAGATCTGATCGAATTCGCTGGTGAGACTAAGGACGTAGAAAAGTTACTTGCAAGACAACACGTTGTACACGCCTGTGTACATTATTGATTGTCAATGCCTTGTTGCTTGCGTAGCTTACGTGTGCGGTCGTAATTTACGCAAATTTACGCTATTTAGTAATAGAATAGTGCGTGTCCAGGTGCTATGCTGCACTGTTGATTATTTGAATTAGGCAGGCTTCTCTTCGACTTCCGGCACACTGACCAAGTAGTGCACTTCAGACGAAAAAGCTGTTCAGATGCATGTAATGTTTACTATCTGAAGACGATAGGGATGCAGCGAAAGGAGCGAGTATCCGCCCCACGTCTGCTTTATTCAGTCTCATTGTTCGATCTGACATGTTATTTACAACTGCGTTTATCCGCAGCTAGTTTGTGTGACTCGGCTAACAGTACTAAAATTCTATGTTGGTAAACACGAAGAAATTGTTCGGAAAATTGTTTGAAGCTGCCTATGACTGAAACCATTTCTCTGTTGGGTTATCATTTCTCTGGGGAATTCTCTATTGTGTTATACCATTCTTTAACAACCCTGTGTTGTTTTCAACCACGTGAGTCACCCATAAAGATACCCAGACACATCGGTGCCCAGGTCTTTTTAGAGCTGGAAATTCGCCCGTTTTCGGACGACGCATGAGCATGTGCTTGCATCTGGAAGACATTTCTTGCTATGTACTTGTATTTAGCGCTTACTGGACACTTGAGACAGACGTTGCAGCTTGCTTAATCTCTCTAAAATTTGAATCTGCTTACAAACGTAACAGTCAAGGATTAGTTGTCATAGTAGTCTACCAATCTGTGTCGTTTGCCCGTAAGGGCTCCACTGAAAGCCTCCTAAAATCCATTGCGCTCTGAACGCTCGACGTAAAATTTTCCTTCCAACACGTGTGTACCTTCTACTTCACCGAACACAACGATTCGAATCGAACTTGCCTTCGACTGTAAAACAGGGTAATCAGGGCATAGGTAATGAGGTCTGTTACGTTTTATGTTTCTATTTAGATTTAATTTCAATGTGCAGCTAATGCAGAATGCTTACTTTCTGTAAGCTATAAATTATCTCGTGGGTGTGATCTATTCGAACGCAATTGTCAGTCTAAACTGAATATATACTAGGTTCTAGATGCATTTATATTGTATCGTAAATGGCATGCTTTATTAGAAGATCAGTACACGAGTTGCGTTGTCCTAACGCTTTGCATGGAGTTCGGTCATTCCCACTGAACAAATCGCAGTGAGGCAAGATAAGTAATGAAAGGGAGAATTTTTCACGGGGATGTAGCCAAACGTAACCTTTTACAAGACTGAGGTATTATCGCAGACCGAACTTCGTTAGCATCTTCAAGGGATACCTAAAACCTCGACTATGTTTTACTATACCGAGTAGCGTACATGTACGTACTATTGCAAATTTATGCATTTCAGATTAATTGTTTATTAACGAGACCGCAAACGTGACCGTTCTCCTTGTCAGTCAGCCAATACAAACAATCATTTAACTTCAACTGACCCTATTGAGCCGTGACATATTACATTATAGTCGCATCTATCGTATTAGAAAACAGGACTTTGGCGAATTCTGTAATAGTCATTGTTGTGCCAAGGCCCACTTAACCTATCATTCTTAATCGAAACATGGATATTTATAAGGTCAGTAGATAGTTATTAATTGCCAAAATACAGCATCTGCTGCATCTAATACAGCAGAAAATTTCACTATATCAGCTGTGACTACGATCCTGTCTATGTTCTATTTAATCGTAGATTTGATGTTCCAGATTGTCATCGTATCCTAAGTATCTAATGTAGCCTTTACGATGTTAATGGTTCAGAAAAAATAACTGTTTCTGAGGGGACCCGTGGATACTTCTATTTTTTTCTAGACACACACACAACCACAGTGTACACTGAGACCTTTCATATGTTTCGTAGGGGAACCGCTGTCAGCCATAGCCATAGCTATAGCAGATGGAAGGTTTTTCTAAAAAAAAACTTCCCTTATTCAGAATATTAGGGTATTCAATAAATGATGTACTCATCTATAGATTTACCTCATCTTCGTCAATGCGTCTGTACTGCATGTATAACTTGTCATGTAACAGCCTTGCCCAAGAGCAAATTTCCATCCGGGTCAATCAGACTAGCCAAATATTGGTCGAAACATATTCCTACTAGGTCAAATAACAGGCTTGTTCGTACTTAGACAAAAAAAAAAACGATCGATTAATGTGTTCGCTTTGCATTGCTGTATCCCTTTGACTGGTTGTCCTGATATATCCTTGAACTAATATAAAAGCTACTGATTTGTGGCCAATGATCGGCGGCCGAATTGCATTTTGCGGATTCTTCAAAAACTATAGCTCGTTATTGCAAGAATTTTACATTTGCTTATTTTAAATTTCATTACCCACATATTTGAATCGTCTTTCTTGTTTAAAGTTATTGCTTAAAACTCGTTTACTTCAGGTACACCGAACACTTCAAGCGCTTGTAATAGATTTTTTTTAATATATAATTTGAGAGAGTGACGATGTCCTTGTCCCATGTCGTGCTACTTTACGTAGGCAAATGACTATTACATCGTTCCCAAAGCTAGAATGACTTGCTCACTTCTACCGAGGGGCGACTGTCTCGCCAAAAGAAACGTTATTGTATCAGGAGCTATTTTCCTGTATATGCTTATTTCCCAAACAACCTAGTTTACACATATATTACTCTTCACTGCGACTCAGATGTACCGGAGTGATTACACAAGGCGGTATAGCGGCTCTGGTGAGAGTAGATCACGTGGTTTGCTATCGGGATACGGCGAGAGCTTTTTAGCGAATTCGCAGGCCCATAAATAGTCTTCGTCAACCGATTTTTCTTGGTCCAACGTAAACATCCCACCATATAAGTTCCACACTTGACCATCCATTACTAGAGATTTTATATCCGTATGCTGCAGCACTTCCAGACTGTTCGACTCTTGCTTGGCTTTTGGCTATACGCTCGGGTTAAGGAACAACAATGAGACTTGAGCGTCTCTGTTTGATTTCTCATTACCGTGTTATATACACCTACGTAGCAAAAGTGCTATTAATTAGTATCTATGAGTGTCATCGCTAAAATTTATTGCTGAATCTTCATTTGGAGCTACATCACAGCGTTTACTAGTGCTTCTAGCGATAAATCTGTCCGGCGATGAAGATCGATATTCATTCAATGGGGCCATTTATAAGTTTGATGCCGTTGCACTAATCTCTAATAAAGTCTTTAGACGTTGATACCTGCGGTTAGCTGTGTAACTTTTTTAAAGCTGCAAAACCATTGTTTGGGACACTAGGCTTGCTCCACTTTAAGTGTTAGTTATAAATGACTATTTTTATGTTCCTCAAAGCCAAAGCGGCACTATCTTCATAGGCAACCTTAAAGGTATAAAACAGGGTAACACGATTGGTATTTGCTATCGTGTAATCGTAATAAATATCCAGTGCTGTTTTTATTCGAATATCTTTGTTTTTATTTCAGTTTAAATAAACACAGTGCGAAATTAATTTAAAATATATGGAATGATACGCGATGAATGTATGGCACACGACACCTAATATGGTGGCAAGAATCACTCCAGAAAACAGCGATGCACGTAGAAACATGTAGCCGTCTAACGGGAACGGGCAATAAAATGAATCGCGCTATCCACGATGTTGGTGTAGTTGCGTATGCTATAGAAGGCCTTCGCTGCCAACTACCGTATTTTGCAGAAAACGAGACATACTTTTGATTTCTTTGTTTCGTTAATTATCAGTGTACACAATAGATTCGTCTTCTCCTCATTTTGTTGGAAAGTAGCGATAAAGATTACGTTATATCCTCGAATTGAACTATCTAACATTATTTCGAATAAATATGAAATTTCACATAAATAAAATATACGTTCTATTACAAAATTGGACCAATGGTTTCGGTTATAGTTGGACTAATACCGATGTCGAGCCTCTTGGTCTCTCTGTCAAAATCAACGTACGGCGAAAGCAACGACTCCAACAACTTCGACATAAATAGTTCATTTAGATTCTAATGCCTTTAATAATTTTAGTGTTTATTTAGTCCAGACCTCATTTAGGCCACCCGGTGGTATCCTTCCAACTTGCATATTTTTTCCTTAAGTAGATCATTGCCGAATCTATGAAATATAATTAATCAGTTATGTTAGCGTAGTGTTTTTTTTTTTTTTTTTTGTTTCCTATTAGTGTCAATCATTTTAATTATGTTGGTATCGTGTTGAACGCCACCGATTGCAACATGCTCTCAACTGGATCGCGTTACTGTAAATCCGCTATTCGAAACTGTGTCCTGAGCCCTATTTTGTACTATTCATCAACAAATGAATGAGTAGTTAGTTCGTCCTCTGAGGATAAGTCATCGCACACAAATGAAACTCAGCTAAAAAGCTCGATATTATTTCGGCTGGTTCTAAGAACCGGTAGGGATTCTTGTTAAGCCTAACGATATGTACGCCATGCGATAACATTTGAAAAATAGATCTAGAAACCCGAACTCAGGTACAACCGCATCGCTTGAAGCTCGAGTACGAGTCGATTTTTCCTGCTTTACAATGCAAATATTTACGACACGATATTCGAGTGTGAGCAGTGGTATATGCGAAAATTGTTGAACAAGAAACATGAACAATTGAGCAACAAACAGCCATCAACACTAAATACAGCTGCGAAAATTCCTTGTAGTTTTTATTGCTATATCTTCACAGGCTAGTAACACAAATTTATTTATCCTTTTGATTCATCAAACTATTAATCACAGATTTGAGATCTAATTAACTTCCCCTGGGCCTGGTCTACTGTTTGGATTTGAGCTTCGCCGAACGAAGGAGGCAACCCGTTTATAGGCGATCCTTTCCTAGAGTTCTCGCTTTTTTTTCGAGCGGTTTGTTTCTCTGGACATGTTGCATGGACCTCATCAAGCGCAAGTCTATGGAGCAATACGTGGACGAGTACAAATAGCTCAGTCGTTCATGGTTATTTTATTTATCTATATACAAGTTATATTAATTCAGTGCGTATTGCATTAAATCACTGTATGTAATGATGAGGCGCTTTACGACTCACGTGAAAGGTTTTCATTGAATCACGGGCTGCATTCACCATTTCACTACTGCTGGGAGCTTTACGGTAGAGCACTTCTTTCAGATCCCTCAAAATCCTATAAGGTATCCATGCGGAGGAGAGCAGAAGTCTAATGATGTCTGCTTTACATTTGTTCACGCTAGAGATTGTCTGCGTATGAGCACAGCATATATTAAAATGGTCGATTACGGTATTTCCACTTATTTCATACACGGGTCAGTGTCCCGTTAGCTGGATCTTGCCTAGTGGGTGCTATCTGCCTTATACTGTGCGCAAAAAAGGCTTTATCTGATCAGCATACCTATCATGTCGACGCAGTGATCGAACCGGCTATGGATCATTGAAAATCGAGGAAAATCCCTTTAAAGGGATAATTTTATCTATCGTACCACAAAAAGCGAAGAATAAGCTACGAGTGATACAGGCCTTAAAATAGACTCCAAAAGCGGGCAGTTTAACGCACTGTCAAGATACACAAAGCAGCCTTCGCGCTGATTCGTTCCGAAGCCGGCTCTTAGTTTTCGGAAAAGCTTGAAGCGGTTTCTGTGTTTGTTTTAGGCCAGAAATCGCACTCCCACAACCTTCTAGACTCGTTCAAGATCTGTTTCTTTTTAGCTAGATGTCATCTTCTCTAGCTAGAACAGTGGTACTTATTTGGTCTCAGATGTCGTTTAAATAGAGTTTTCTCATGGTTTGCATCAGTTTATTAACGAAAGTTGCCAATCGAAATGAGATAGCTTGATCGTAGACCTATCATTTTCTCATGCTTAATTAGTCGTTAACGGTTTGTTCGTCGAAATTTCTGACGTTCGCCGTAAAGCAATTCGACGTAGTATAAGACTGCGGGACGACGACGGACACGCAAGACTGAGTAGATTTACCTGCTGGTCAGAAACGTTAAAGCCGCCTTACAACAAGCAGATTGATGAGCTCATGTAGTTTAAATCTGCAGTAAGAGCTATGCTGAAGTACACTGTTGTTGCGCCCCACTCTCGCGCATTAAACGAACGGATTTTCCTGACGATCGGGCCCGGTACGCCTATTGTGGCTGGCCAGGGCCGCATTAACTCGGCGAAAAAAAAACATTTATTTCTAGCGTGAATGTTATTGCAGAGTTGCTGTCGTTGTCCTATTTCCGTATGAAAAGATTTGTGCGATGGCAATAACTTCTTAGGGACGCTTAAGTATCCTAAGCGGTGGATTCTGTGGGGAGCCAACACACTTGTATAAATTTGCTCGATTACAAGATAGTCCAAAAATTATCTCTGAATTATAGGGTTGAATAGGAATGCATCAGGTACTTGGCGCTATTTTTTAATATGTGTATTCAGCAATAAATTTACTATTCGTTCAGTCAACCAACTGATATTGATGCGTTGACAAGTGGACGCTATCGACAGAGTGCAACATTTCCCATATAACGATTTCATAGTAAAAACAAGTTTTTCGGTAACCGAACTCACGAGTTTTATCCTCTCTTGAACGTAGAAAGCATCAAGTTGAAAAGCATCTAGTTTGTTCATTGAAAAATTAGATGCTTCGTTGGGTGTACCAATTTCTAAAGAAGAAGTAAGTGATGTTTTGATATAACTGAGTGGTGTTACGCGAAACATAATAACTAGAATCTGTATTGTTAAGCGCAAGGTATACTACCGAAGCCTAATAAAGCATAAATACTAAGTTACTTTTCCACTCGGGTCAACTCCTGTACATAATATGTCAATTTTCCATTGATGTCCTAACGACGTCCGTGTTCTAGTAGATGTGGGCAGATCGAAAATGGACCTCGCTGTCCAGGCACTGCAAGTGGTAACGCATCGTTTAGAAAATTATCATCTGTATAAGGATAGTTGTTTAAGAAGTGTAGCAATAATTGCCTCTTATAAGCGGATTTGTTTATTGTAAATTTAATGTTTTTTTGTTTAATCGAATCTATAAAGCATGATAATAATGTCCGAATTGAATTTGCTACCAAGTTAGCCGCTCTAAAAAGGACACAGATTATACTACCGGCAGAAGCTGGTCACGCAGCAATGGGTTTAATTCGTTACAGCTATAGCCTTGAATAGCCTGTCGGCACACAGCGACCGCTAGGACTTAAAGGGTAGGTTCACTAATGTATGCATATTTGTGGTTCAGCCTGCATAATAGCAAAATTCCTGCATCCCGGACAAATTTTAGGATCCATCAGTTCGTTATTATTCCAGTGAGGCCAGCAAGATAAGGGATTAGTTATTGTCTAACCTTCGTCTGGTAGCCACTGGTGAAGAATACTGACCAGCTGGTACCTTACTACTTCGTCTACTGGCGTAGTTCTTCTCAAACACTATGCCTACCTTCCGCCATCTGTCGGTTCCGTGAATTCAAATCGAAAATGCGCCAGGTTTCTCTACAGAAACAACGCGGCTCAACGCCATTTGCTTTTTACTGAGGAAAAGGACCGCAATTTTTAATATCAAAATGTGCTATTTTTAAGCTTCTATTATCTCTAATAGTTTAAGCAAAGCCGCCAGTCCCTGTTATCGACAATAATTATAACGGAAATCACTACGCGCTTATCTATTACCCTAGTTTGTAGAAGGAAATAAAGACTGGCATTTATTGAGTTTATTTGATGCAGTCAAAAATGCTTCATTTGTTGGCGACAAGCAGCATTAAACCCAGGGTTTATGAGAGATACATCAGGGACATCGAAACGTCCATGTACGTTTTTGTTAAATTGTCAATTGGATAATTAATTAATACCTATATCCGATAAGTGCTTTGATATTTCTAGCCTGATTACGTCACAAAGGACTACAGAGGTCAGAAGTTGTCAGCAGCAGACGACAGAAAGGATATACCTGGAACAAGTACGCTAATATTCTATTAAGCCCTCATTTTTCAGAGCGTATACTAAAAGCAGAATCAACTGCTGATCTGATTGTGTTTCGGTAACTTTTATGACGGATATATTTGATGATACGATATTACAAAGCATCTATAGAAAAACTAACATAATAACAATAATAATCGGTCAGTAGCAGACTGAGCTTGCTCTCCATAATTTATTGATCACTATGACAGTATGACACCATGCGGCCTAAACTTAGGCCCAACATAACCAAACGCGTAACATAACGTCGCAGACTAGTAACAAATAGAAAATGGAAAAAAAAAGAAGGAAAATTACGTGGCAAAGAACGAGTTCTTGGACGCCGCCAAAGTGCGTATGATCTTATAAGAACGACACTTTTAAATAACGTGTATTTTTGTGTGGCATGAAACAATCAGTGAAATTCGCTTACTTTAAATGGAGCATTTGTTCCAAGATTCTAGGTGTGGTGTATAATACGATAATACCAAGCCGACGTTGGAGGCCATTAGGAAGCGGTATTAGTACTGCACTTCGCGTCTGAAATTTTTTCGCGATGTATTTTGCCAATTTGTCTTTCATTATACACACTACTTACCATTGTTGGGCTTTGCAAAGTTATTTACGAGAAATACCAATGCATCGGTTGATTGCACTGGGTTGTGCCGACCCGGTTTGTAAATTATAAAGCTACAAGGGACGACAATGTGAGTAGCATGTGATAGGTAAGTCAAACTTGTGAAAAGTGAAGAATATCAGAGTAATATCTAATATCACTTTGTTTTCCTTTAAGAGGGGGCTATAACGTTGAAATAGTGTTTTTGTGAACTACGCAATTCTGACTATGGAAGAAATCGCTTGCTTTACTACCTAAAGTAAAAATATCACCTATGTATTTTGTTGTACAACCATATTTATGGGCTTTATTCATTTTCCTTCGTGTTTTTGGTTAACTTTTTATCATTTACCATGCGAGAATCCTAATTATACAGTTGACTCGTCTGCACTAGGCCCTCTGTAGCTGTTCAACCGTTAAGAAACTTCAAGTCAATATAAATTATCCGCAGCCACCGATGGAATATATATTTCGAGTTATAGGCTCATAAATACGTATTTTTTTTTTCATCTTTTCGCAATCACCTAAGAACATATAATTTTGTTTTGAAAAAGAAAAATAACTTGTTATCGATGTGCTAAGGTAAGGAAAATATATGGCATCGAATTGCGTTCGGATATACATATCCGACGATCACCACTAGTATTCCTTGAGAATTCGACCGAAAGTCAGCCTCGTAACTACTTAGCTCAAATAAAACTAGTATATACGGTGTGCAGTACGACATATATACATATATCGTACGTGTAGAAGTTATCGGTCCCTAAACACGCTTGCGAATAGTTCGTAAATTTTTGCTGCTGCTCTGATGGGGTGTACGCAAATAAGAGAACGGCAAGTTCTGCAGATTTCATAGGTTTTCAAAGTGAGTCGTGGGGGGGGGGGGGGGAACGCCTTATCTTTAATAGAATAAAACATACGGGATTTGTTGAGATAAGCTATTTCGAACCCCTTTATTCCTAAAATGGACTTCTCAGAGGTTCTGGCTGCTTATATTTGCAATAAAAATCTATGCGTTTTATTCTATAGGGGTGGTGACGTCGTCTAGGTAAAGAGGTTGTCATTACTGCGTTGTTTCTCCCAGTTTCCATAGAAAGTTAAAGCAGAGGTTTCCTTTAAAGGTACGCACAATACGACTTCAACGAGAGAAGCAGCAAGAAAAGAACTCGACCTCCAAAATGCAGTTTTTATCGAGCAAAACAGACATGTTATAAGCTATACACTTTCTAAAGCACTACTCAGGCTACCAACACCAGATAAAACGTACTCAATCTCGTCGAGGACTATTTTTTTCATTTTCGACCTACATCAGTTCTTACCAAGCAATCATAAAAATGCGGGTGCCCGAGGCAGTCGATGGGTAAGGTCCCACATTAAAATCTTGAACGATCAGTCTCTGCCGATTGCCAGTCAACTGGCTCGTGCTTACTACCACAGGCAATTTTACCCACCTATAAAACGACAGGTAAACGCTGTTATCTTGGCCAAGTCAGCCTCATAGGGACTCTACAGCAAACTGGCGGCTAGGCGGGCGCAAAAATTATGCCTGACGTCAAGGCCGCACTTGTGTGTTAGCGAACGTAGCGATTTGTAGTTTATAGCTTAATAACACGCCGTTCTAAAGGTCCTTCTTCGAGCCTGCTTAGAGAAAAAACATCTCAAAAATGTTTATTTAATTTCATCGAAGCAAGCCGCCGCAGTCAAGATGTACTAGTATATAACGGACTTTTGAAGCAACAATTACTCTTAACGTTGTTACGACTAACATTTGCGTTGAATGCTATAGTACTGTGAGAGTATGCCACGCAGGCGGTTACTCAATATAGTAATTTAATGGAAACAGTCTTCAAGGCCAACAAGAAGAATCCTTTATCCAGATATATTAATACGATAGAGCAGCAGAACAATCAGCCCCTAATACTACAAGTAGAAGATCTATAAAGAAAAAAACTGATACAGATGCTGGTATCAACCGGATGATTGTTCGGTGCCTAAGTTGTATTGTAATAAAGAAACGTATCATCTTTGGTCTACTACACGATCTTGGCAAAAATGCCAAACGGGGTAGCACGCATCATTACTTGCCAAAACTGAACGAAGATTTACGAATTAGATGCAATTTAAATTACCTCTCAGATATCCTATACATTGGATACACATATATAAATGTTTCGAGTTCTACGCCCACTACTCATTTAAGATTGCTTTGTAGGGTCGATATCGAAAAGTCTCTATTATTTAGAACATTTTTAAGGCGACAAAGGCTGGACAATTCATGCAAAGGGATACCAGCTTCGATCGCATAAACAGGCGCGAATGTAAACGAGCGTATACTGTTGGATAGCAGAGTCGTCGCTATGGGTTCGTCTTCAAGAGAAATATTAGGAGTCGTACCGGAACAAAAACTCGTATGCCGCCGCATTATAAGTAATAGATCCCTGACAAATACGTGTTAAGCTCATTAGCTTCACTTAAGTATCGATTTAGTCCAAGTACACATTTGTTTTGGCACATACCTTGCAGCATATACTACAAAACTTGTTTGAATAAAGGAGCTTTTTATATTTATTTATTGTATCAGGGATTTGAATCAGCCCAAGAGGAAATATATTCTATAGCCGAAATATTATGTGGATGATTCCGCATCACGCTTCCGTGCGCATATATATATATACTGAAATATTGGCAGTTTCCTAATATGTTTACTCAAATTGGATCACTTGAAGTGAATGCATACACCCATAGAGCTAGTGATGTTACTAAGACAATTCTATACGTCACGTTTTTCGTTTTCGGGCGCGGTCTATTTGGATAGGGGGTCAGTAACCGCTCGACATCTAACGAAATCTTGTGTGTGACGGTATATTAACCTCAAACTGAATCGGCAAAGTAACTCAAGATGCGAACTTTAACTATCGAAGAGATGAACTTTAACTATCCACGAAAAAACAAGATGGAAGCTCGTACTGCCTGAATAGAGTGTATAATAACATCGGTAACAGATAACGTCGATAAGTACAAGCGATCGTAACAAGCAAGGATTCCTGCATTGCGCTCTTACCGATGGTTACACGGAAAGGCAAAAAGCTTTATTTAGGAACTGCTATACTCCCTACGCACAGCCATTGCTTATTATTAATTTACATATAATATACCAGTCAGTCATTGCTACCACGAATTAAATGAACCGATAATCTTCTATGCAGATTTAGAAAATTCGAGATTTAGAGCTGTTTCGATGTAAGCGCAGTGTCCTTGTTGTTGAGACCTAGAATTTATGCAGTCTATATTTTTAGCGGTTAGCTGTTTTGAGCTGTTATATACGCACTATAAGCTTCTGTTTGTCCAAAACTCAGAAATTTATAGAAGCTAACGATTTCTCTTTCTACGATATTGCGTGACAAGTACCAATTTGCCTTTTAAAAAAGGCGTCGGTCCTGATTGCCACAGCAAGGGTGTGTTTTTCAATCTCTTGAACATGTTCTTCTGCGAGGAAAAATACTGCAACATAAAATAGATATGCGTAATTATGAACCTATATACAAAACGGTTTCCTAACCGTTTTGTATATAGATGTGTTATCCTAAACACTGTTCAATAGCCACATCATTACGCAGCCAATAAGAGAGCTGTTAGTGCTGCCGCTAACGTGGCTACAATAGAAAGTGCATGAACGTCCTAGGAGTTTACCGATGAACCTTTCAATTTTTCACTCTTTTACGTATGGGTAAACGCTCGGTTATAAGTAGTATAAGTTCTAAAAATAAAGTTACAGGATATCACATCATATTTGATATCTTAAGATTTATACACTCGAACACAATCCTAACGAGGAGGCCTTGGCTAGTAATTAATCAGGTTAGCCGATCTAATTTAACGACGACGTAAAAAACGCATAAAATAATTTTCTATTGTTCTAATTTTATCATATGTAACGGAGGAAGTATATCAACAAAACACAAGTATAATTTTGTGATAAGGACTTATAAACTAAATGAATTGATAGAAATGTGACCTTTGAAATAGCCGGATTTCTATTACAAGGCAAGTAGAGTCACTGAATCGCAAAATAACATATTAGGCTACACGTAGACCTGCTGATCCTTGATAAGGACTAAACCTTCATTTCCGTATAGACCACGCTCGACAAAACAGCATGGCAAAATATATATATAGGCGCCACAATTGCTGCACTAAGTGCGACTATAGGATCAGTGTACACTATAACATGTCCGCGTTTGTTTGGTCGGTTTCCTATAATTCGTAGGTATATATATCGATACTAAACTCTGATGACAACATCTTTAGACCTAGACAGGACACTGTGATTTATGCTAAAAAGCGATTAATGGGGCGCTAAAAACAAATAATAGTTGTAGAACACCAGATGTATGCTAATTACCCCGAAAATTTCGTCAGTTGGTGTTTTACGCTTTTAACTGGGGGGGGGGGGGGGGGCGTCTGGGCGTCTTATCAGCCTTCCTACGAAAGCTATTGTGATATTTTTTGGCAGTTTTAAGTACTGTACATGTAGAACCCTCACTAAATTACTGCACTCCGGAAATCCACTAAATGTATAAGATCGTTTTTGGCTCCACCGACAATCCTCTTCCGTGCATGTTTGAATGTCGAACTCAAAGTGACGATAGAGTTATTTTTTAGGTAGCTTTCCTGAGGGCTAGCAACGAGTTTTATCCGCGTGGGGCTATGGATCATCCGCGTCGTCTAATCCATGTATCTAGTTTTTTTCATATATATCTAACCTTGTGCAAATGTTTCATTTAACTCCATCATTTACTAACCATCATTTACGTGTCGCTCTTTTTTTCTTTTCCCACCAAAAGCTTATATGGGAACTGCGCTGTAATCATGGGCATCCTATTGCCTCGAGCACCTCAGACGCTTTGAATATCAGGGATCCTGGCTGACCAGAAAGCCTGAAGGCGTCGTATCGACAAAATCTTACCATCACCACAGCGCTCAATTGAAATAATGCACATGACGATGATTGTTGGGCGATGCCTTCGTAAGCAACGTTCACTTTACAAGATGAAGAAGCTGCAATTCAGAATCATATCACGATAGTCGAACATGAAGCTATGCAAGCATAGATTGGACCTTGTGTTAGTCTTCAGATGAATATTATACTGTCAATGGGGTCAGCAAGGTACGAAGGAAAAAAGGAACAAATTCAATGAGTGACTTTTCCACTAGTGTACTTGGTTGTACAGCTGGCCAGCGTTTAAAGAAGGCTGGTGCCTTTTTACTGCGTAGGGAGCAGAATAGGTACGCATTCTTGCCTAGCATATAAGTTGATATTATATATTTGACGATCAATCAAATTGGGCCTAATGCTTTGTAGACGGGCTTTATCCTGTCAGCTGATCTATGCTGGAAAGCATGACTGCGTCTAGATAAATGTCAAAGGCAGTCTAAGTTCTACCTTGATTATTCTAGTAGAATAAAATGTCTTAGAGGATGTACCGCTATAACATAACCTATGCTGCATAAACAAACATAAATAACAAAATTTAATCGGACCATATAATAAATTGTTTGCACGCCTTCCACAGCATGCAAAGCTCCTTTATCGTTGGTTCATAGCAATTTTTAGTTGGAGAAAACTTTGTAGTTTTTGTCGGGATCGCATGTCCCATATTCTAAACTTGCTACACTAATCCCAATGGAATAAAGCTAATGTATAGGCAGAGGTTAGTACAGCTTTGTCAAAAGTTAACCATCGACAAACTACTTTAAACATATGTTGATAGTATCAGATGAAGTTTACTAGTTACAACTTCGACAAGAAGTGGACCTCGTGAAATTGTGTCAGAAACGTATAATGACATTGGATTGTGTGTCGGTAGGCTTTTTTCTATATTTAGTTTAGGCGGCTGAAAGTATAGGCAACTGCTGCATTGGCGAATCCATCGCTAGTACTAGATATGTGGTGGCATACCCCAACACAATAGTCTGAATATAAGCAATGTGATGTAAGCTTGTTTTGCAAAGCTATGATTTTCTCTAATTCTGTTCAGCTTTTTACAGATGAGAAATGAGCCTGTCACCGTAAAGGATAATTTGCTTTGTAAAGAGCTGGTTTCAGCGATTGCTGAAAAACGTAAGAAACAGGGGTGTGTTGTGTCATACAAAGTAAAAGACGTTCTTGTCAATCTATTGATTCAATGGTCTTCTCTCGAGACATTAGCACAAGAGTATCACGATCTTATTTTTCTGCACCCTGTGTTGGTTCAGCACTAAAGTGTAATCCTTAAAGCAGATTATAGTAAAAATCACTCTATTCAAGAGGACAACTAAGAATTAGTGAACCTGTATTTGAATTTTTTAATATAAATTTGTTAAAAGCACGTATTTTTTCTTGTTACAACCATAAGCACAGGAATACTTAAAATCTTTAACGTCGTTGAATATACCGTTAAAATGCGCGAGCCCGCCTCACCATTCGGATAATGGAAGCATCATTTATGCTAAATAGGCGACAAAACTAGAGTTGTTGTAGTCCTAGGACTCGCAACAGTTAAATACGGGGGTAGTCTAAAAAGTTTGCAGTTTCAACATAGAAATAACGTTACTTGTCAAAAGTATTATATATATATATATATATATATATATATACGTTGAATAATATTCATGAAGATTTCAGCCATGTTGAACGTTCAATTTCGTACCACTTACGTATATATATGTACAGGATATAAATTCTGTGCCATACGACCTCGTTGAAACCCTTCCGACACGCGTACCCAAACAATAAAAGTGACAGTGTTGCCTTTTTTTCAGGTATATGTTCCCTAAAGATGCATGTAGCACCAATAAGAGATTCTCCTTTTAAATGTCACCTCCTTTTAGGTGGCGGCTACAAGACACGTGTTCTGCATTGTATGTTGGTCGGGGTATAAATGGGCGTCAAAGTTGTCGCCGCCCTTTGCACTTTTCTGCTTTTGCCATTGAACGCGATACAGGCATGGTGAGTACGTACGTCTTTACATATGCTGTCCTTTCTCCTCTACTATGTTTGAAAGCCAACCGCGGAGTGGAAGAAGTCCGAAAAACATGTAGAAAAGGAAACGATGTGCGAGACGTACTTAGCTTGGACTGCTCGGTTCCCTTCGAGACGCTAACGCCGCTTTTATACCCGGCACATCTAGTACATTTCTTTAAACCTGACTCCTCATTTAAATGCCTGAGCTTCGTGATCGCGGCGGCAGCTGCAGCAGTGATGATATCCTTGCTGTTCCTTTAAGCATGCCTCATTCTAGGACCCAACCTACAAATAATCCCCACACAAAAGCGCAATGAAATTGCTTCTTCAGTGAAATGGCTTCCAGATGGTCGAGTTCCAACGGTAAGATCGTGGACTTCATCTAACTACTTCGACCTACAAAGGGTCTAAGTCTGTACAAAATAACTCACTGCTTTCATCGTTCAGACTTCCAAAAGCCAGCCGTTCATTTATCGGGAGCGAGCTTGAGTGAAGAACACGCAGTGTCCTTCATAAGCAGCTGTAAATAGGTTTTTTAGGCTGTGCGGTCACTGTAGGTTTCGGAATAGTATTCATCTCACATATTTATTTTCTATATATATATATATATATCCCATTCCAATCAAATTCGTCGATGATTTTATAATGCTCATTTATCGCATAACCAAATATCTTTTGTTTCTACTGTCATCCCAACAACCTCACTGAAGGTAGCACAACATCGAGACATAGAACAAGATACTTTAACTAATGTTTACGCTGTCAGCGGTTTAGCGGTGTGTAAACTGTTCTCAGCTATATCATCAAAAAGGCTGCATACACATTTATATACTATATTTACACCCATAGGGAATTCTCAACTTTTCTGATGGTGAATACTCGATATACACGTAGCGTATACTTTACACGTTCCCCTCAACAATTTATCTTACAAATCGTGAAATGTTTACCCTTTTTCCTATTTCTGCAACTTTGAAACGGCTCTTTGTATTCTTTACGCCGACTGGCTTACGTTTTTGGATAGAATATGGACATAGGTGCATAAACCATAGGAATTCAAGTAGTTCCTTTTAACTCAAGCTAAAAGTAGATGGAATTTGGCCTTTTTTTTAAGGATTTCATTTCTCTTTAAGTGCAGGCCACTCCGCAATCAGGCCGCATTTGGGGACGGCCGGGTCATGCTGCCGGCTGAGGTGATACCATGCATAAAACAGCTGGCGACAAAAACCTAACCTAATGGAAGGTATTCAACTGTAGCGCATTTTTGAAAACAAAAGGTACCAAACATATTAAAATGTTTCGCACCGTGCAATCGGTAAACATTCAGTACCTGACAAATATGTTACGGCAGCTGGCTCGGTGGACAGGCGTGCCTATTCACGTGTGTGTAGATTTGTATTATATATAAGTTGGACATCAACTTGAGCTTATGGTAACTTAATGGTATAAAGAAACAACGTGTTCAAAGCCGGCCGAGCGCGCAGTCGAAAAAGATATACAAGTTAAATATCCACTCTATATAAAGGCTACGGAATAGGTCAAGATTAATTGTTTCCACTTAGTTTTCAAAGAAGCTCGTCAGTTGCACGTACATAACCCTTTAAAGCATTACGACATCTTGACAAATGTATGTTTTTTCTACTCGGGATATTCCTTACATAGTAATCGAAAATAATTATTTTTTATATCTGATGCGCGTCTCACACATCTAAACATAATAAGGTACGGAGAATAAACTTAAGGTACAGATTGTTGTCGACTTGCGTGACAAAAAAAAGTTCGACGTTCTACACCTACGGAGTGTTTACATTCCATTTAGCTTTCGAGATATGTAAGTTCTTCTTGTGCTTTCTGTTTCGTCTGAACTTACTATTTTAATTCTTTACAAAAAATTACCGCCATCATGGTAAAATAAATAGTTTATAAATAATTCGGAATATAAATTAGAAATGGTTCGGATTTCGAACAGCAATCGTGTATTGAGGATCCGATACAAAAGATCTGCGTAGCCTGTGTCGGATTCTGATCTATTCTAAATGGATATAAGTCGGATGAGGAAAAAGAATTGACTATTCTCAAAGTATTTGAATGGTGTCAACACGTCAAAGTCGTTATCGCTACGAGCATTGAATGAGCGTCGTACGTTATCATTTAGAAGTTTAATTATTTTTACCGCTGACTGTGTTTATGGCTGAATAGTCTGCATGTATAACTGAACTGTCTAACGCGTATATAATCGTTTGTACACCATAGGGTGCGAACGCGCCGTCCCCATAATGGCTGCATAGTATTCCAGTAAAATTGCTTGAGAAAAGCAATGAAATGTCTCTATGCAAATTTTCTTGACAGGAGCAGAGACGCCTACCACTATCTTGCAGTTAAACCAAATCGTTTAGACGGATGAAGGTCGCGGGTGCGTTCCTTAAGCTCGCAGTGGAGAACGCACGATGGCCCAGTGTCTTGTGAAACACAATGTGTCATCTGCAAGACCGCGGCTATTGCGAAAAGCTTACCCGTCATGGTCACTTCTAGTGAAAAGAATCTAAATCGGCCGAAAGATAATTTCTACGACTATGCCCTAGTGCAGAACGCGAAACGTTAGTAAAAAAACGCATAGTGGCTAGAACCATCCGTCTACGCTTTTTAGTGGAATCTTCAGATGAAAATACTGCGAAATCTCTAGCTTGAGGCGGATAAAGTTTCGGTTTGTCTGAAGCTTTTACCATAACATGATGACCCCCGCCTTTTGTGCCCATGCTTAAACGTAAAACAAAGTGAGGTTTTCCCAAAGTAGGTTGGCCGGCATTTTGGGCGTATTCTCGCGCCTTGCTTTACCTGCGTAGCTTTGGCATGTCTGTGATGGGCTTACGCAAGCTGGATGCTACTCGAACGATTTTTACTAGAGGTTGTACAACTAGGAAGGGGATATATGCCTGACTTCAGGTTGTGGGCTTTTCTTTTCGGCATCTAAGGTGCTCTTTTATTAATGGAAAAAGGAAATACTAATAGGCTTCGTTTCCGGTATGGAAGATATGTTTCGTGGCTGTCTGTAATAACCATAACGAGATCCAGCAAGCTTCCTAGAAAAAGCCAGGGGGAATTATTGTATTGAAAACGGTGCTTGGAAGATTTATTGCCGGGCACATTTGCCACGGATTGCACCTTGATAAGGGACATACTTCGAAAGCTGTGCGAGAATTATAGTTTTTCAATGGGGCAACATAGGCAAACGAATGTTCGGTACATTGGATTAAATATGGGTAGATACCGATTCAATCTTCAATATTAATTTTTAAAAATCAATGAAATCTTGCTGCTTAAAAAGAACGCGGAGACAGGAGCTTCTGTGCATGCTAGAAAACACAACTAACTTACGACAAAAAAACTGATATAGCACAGTCAACCCCGCACATCAATTATATCACTCCACGTTTACATCATTAGGAGACAAGTCCAATTTCATTGTCTGTGTGCAATGCTAACCTTCCTACTATCTAAAATCGTACCCACAACGTTTTTTAACGAGATGCAGCCAAGTGCACATTGCCAATTTTTAGTATGCAAAAAATATTTACATGCGTTTATTATGAAAATTAAGTTAATTTTATTATAACTCAATTCCATAAAGCACACAACTCATCTCTTTGCTGGGGCTCTTGATTTCCCCGCAGATACATTGCATAGGAAAATACTGTAAGATCTGCAAAAGAGTCAAATTGTAGAGCGAGAGAAAGGACAAATACAAATAGGCTTCATTTGAATGAGGTACCCTATTAGATGATCATGCCATTCTGTGTATGCATTAGATCTTCATCAATGAGCAAGAAGGTTCTTATTCGCGTTTCAACGTTTCTGCGGTGTTGTGTGCGCGATCAATGAAAAACGGTGGACAACAACCCGACGCAATGCCAAGAATCGCTATAAATGAGATAGAGCTAGTTATTGTTTTGATTAAATCGTTTATTCTATGGGGCATTTTAAAACTCAAGCTCTACCCTTGAAAAGTGGTATAACTCAGTAAATAAATTAAAAAAATGAAAAGCCTTCTCGTATGTATCGATGCTAGGAAAATCCTACAATCCGCTGATCGTTTTGGTACTAGCGACATACAACCTGCTAGTAAACTGTCAAAACAAGCTTCGAAGAGACCGGTGTCGACGAAAAGCGAGTACCATGTGTCTCCTTAAGCTAGTAGGTGAACGCATTACCACTGCACCGTAACGGCGACGGGCTTTCCTGAAGTAATCAACTTTTCTATCGGTTGAATCAGTTAGAACCCCACTCAGTAGATCCGATTTGGAGAAAAGTCTCGGAAATTTCTGCTAAGATTCTACTTGAGGTTCTAAGGTTCGATTGTACAAAAAAAGTTCTCTGTTATAGCCAACTCGTCTCAGCAGTTCTGTGTTCAAGGGGTGCTAAATGGTAAAGTAAATTCCTAGATGGTTGCCCATAATAAAATGTGTTTAGGCGATTTCACCTTAGAACAAAAAAAATCAAGTTTAACAAATACAATTTTCGTTCATTCCAATCCATTACGACTAATTACTCTGAATCACCAAACTGGTAGTGCATGTTAGACGGAACAAAATACTTCCTTTTATACTGCACACCTTCAATGAAACCAGTCGATTGATTTATCGTACTATTACATATTCTTTTTAGATATATATCTACTAAATCTTGACTTGTAGAACTACAATGAAGATCAGCGCCTCATGGTCCCACTCGGACAAATGCTTCATTTACAGAGTTCTATGACAAAACATCGCCCCGGACAGTTCGAGTTACCCTCATAATGCATCCTCATGCTTGTTAGGCTGAGCATTCTATTGACATACTCGATGTCAGCTAGGATAATTATAAATAGGCTAAATAGACAAATTTACTATGATGATGTACCTCTGTGAATACATTCACACTGGGAAGATATCTACGTGAAATTGTACGGAAAACTATTATACTCAAACAAGACCTCGTGACGACATTGTTGAAATCGAGCATACGAAACTGAAGCTAATAAGATCGAGGAGCACTTGGAAGAACTTAGTACTTTCAATGTTCTAGATCTCATTTAGAAAGATAGGGCGAAATCAGCAGCTGGATCAATACGTTACCGTAATGGGGCGTATTTGTTTATTGAATATGCGGATCTGTGAGGTAGAAATCGAGCCTAAAGATAGGTCGTCCAGTAGGGACCTGGATATAGTGCTTAATATCAGTTTGGGAAATAATTGTTTCGCCAATTAACATGTGTCTAAAGCGAAACTAATATTAGAACAACTTCCACGTTTCGATCTGGTGTGTGATGATTTTTAGGTACAGTAAAAGATCGAACCATTCGTTAAACAATCTCAGGCTGTACACGCTGGCCATTGTAGCGAACCAAAGTCTTTCAAAAATTAGTGCTATATATATATATATATATATATATATGAACTTGCTGTTGCTCTCAGCCCTATGTACCCCCATTATTTTCAATTCGAGTGCATAACTAACAGCTATTTTCGCTGTTCATTTATATAACCGCTTTTTTTGTGCTTCCGGAGGCTGTTACTCCTGATAATTCCGGACCCTAATATCGGAAATAGCTCCTTTTTGCTACGCTATAAAAGACTTGTTATTAGCTAAACCAATTAACTTGTTCCCTCGATAAATACGGCTTTACTTTATGATCACCCTACACCACGATGGGTCAAAAAGTGTCGGAATTTTGGCACTGTACTATCTGCACGTATCTCAATAATACAGATCCCGGCCATTCCCCTTAGGAACGTGTGCAACAGTTTGTTTTTTTATGGTCTATAAAAATCTTCGAGTTTAACCGTAGGTAGTAACATAGCTTCGCTTTTGTTTGCACTTGGATATTTCGATTGTCTCAAAGTTTTTGCGTTCCAGGTGTTTTCATGGCTTTAGCTAAAGGAAGAACCAACGGGGGCTACATTCGATGGATACAGGGGTTAAGACGAAAAGCCGTTCAATCTTTCTACGAACAACGCGTTACAAATAGCGACGTGTCAGCCGTCGCACTATCGCGGTAGAAAACCCACCAGTTGTTCTTTTAAGGTTCAGGTCTATTTACCGTACAGAAAACATTACAAAACGTCCTTAAAACTTCTTAGAGATATCACCAAATTACTGTAGAAGCATCTGGCGTGAATTCGTAATACATAGTTCCCAGAACGTTGAAAAAAAATCACAACAAAATATAAGCTTTTACACTCCATCTTGTAGCCTTCCTTAATTTTGGTTTTCCTCTGAAGCGATACCACGTCCATATTGAAATAGATTCGACTAGACTGGTCTGCAAGTGCTGAAAACTCAGGTCCTTCAGCGCACAACCTTTGATGTGAATCTCTTCGACTCTAAAGCTTGAGATGTCTACTTGTCCTCCTTTATGTGTCTCGAGTTTAACCTCCGGCTCTTACCACGAAACGAAGTCTGTCTTTGCTGGGGTTCGAACCTACACCGCAACACATCTCTAGGATTTGCACGCAAATTCGTTACCCACTACGCTACCATCGAGACACGTGCGCCCTCGCTAAGGCTAATCTACACTGCCACAAGGTTTTCATCCGTAGCCGCTTTGACAATGCGCAGAACAAGAGCTGTTTCCAAAATCCTTTTGTCTATTGGAAAGCCATTAGTATCACTTGCAGGTACGGTTCACAATCCGTTTAGGGCGTCAGCAGTTTTTATGAGCTGTGGACTTTGGTTTTGACACAGAATATGAGGTACGCTCTGTAGCATTGGATGCCACAAAAGAACACAGCACTGACTTAAACCCGCTCGTGAAATACAAATCACACGCTCAAATGCTTTTAAATTACTCTATGGATAGGAGACAGGTAGTTGAATGTATCGCCGAAAGCCCAATTATATCGAATATTAGACGACAAAATGGCAGGCATTCCTCTTTGACCCGGTAATACTTCCCGCTTGCACGCGGCGCATCTACTTAACTGACCATGTGTTTAGGTTGACGCCAACCTTATGATAGGAACTGTATTTCAAGGCAAACTCAGAGGTCAAAACAACATGCTCGTCTGCATTTACTCAAAATAAACCATGACATTTATCGTAAAAGGCCTTTTTGCTTTCCATAACGTAGGATCTTTTGCCAGATAAATGTACCGCTGTAGAGTACACGTCATCAGTGAGAGATGTTTCTAGTCCAATGCTGTCTAGATAAGGACATCTCACTAGATATGATAGGATAATTTCTTTACGCGCGATAAGCTAGCGACATGGTCAAGTCAAGTGGACTCGTAGGCAATTAGCGCTTCTAAGTATCAAGATTGAAACACTTGAGAAATGTGAGAATAGAAACAATGAGATATCTACATCTGGAGCATTCTGTAGCAGTAGTCGTCGGTGGTAATTTCTGACACTTGTCATTTCGAAACGTGGGACGTTTTTCTCTGAGCTCTATGGATAGAGCCAGATCTGAACGACGCCGAGTAACAAAGCAAATTAACCCAAGTAAACATCGATACTTTAAACTATCGATGGATATGATACCAATATATCAGATCGATGCCTTTTTCCTCATGGTATTAGGTCTTCAATGAGCAAAGTTCGTGCCCAGTAAGCCTCGCAGTGATGAATTACAATTATAATACAAAAGCTATGTCGATACAAAAAATTCGATATCGAAATGAATGATTGATGTTTTGTGTAGCGGTAACAATAAGAAAGTGATCTTGAGAGGCTGACCCTTATCTTTATCAGATGCTCCAAAATGCAGACGGTTTTTTATCACGACAATTCAGTTGTTGCTACTTTGCGTTCTTTTTCCAACCGGTCGTTCGTGTAACCCCATTGACCACTAGTTAACATCTTCTTTTCTTTGTGTGATCTGACCTTCCTTCAAGGAGAGCTCAAAGAGAAATTTCGTTCGTCGACTCTTCTCCTTACCTCCTCCATCCCTCGAACCTTTTTCTTGCCTTGCCAGGGGCATAGTCCGTACCGCTTTTGAGCCTTAACAAGGTCCAATTGTAATAAATTGTCTTCATAATAAATAAAATACGACATGAACTCGTTTAGGTATGGCAAGACAATCGTACTTAACTAACGCGGACGTTGCCTGCTCTGTATAACGGACCGTAGCTGTTAACGGTGCCTTGAACGCATTACAGGGCAGCTACAATTTACGTTCGACAAATGTGTGAATGGTTATAGTTTTATGTAAACACATCACCACGTTCTCGCACGTAACATCAATCTGTGCCAACAGTGTTGTTTTCAGTTGGTCGGTCATTGAATTGGGAGATAATAGGAAGATAATTTCTTTTTTCTTCAAAATTTTGTACGCATTTGTTTGCCAAGCTATGGACCGTGCCAACATTTGCTCTCGCCAAGTTGTTCGCTTTAAACAGAATGGCCTGCCATAAGGGATAAGAATTGAATTTAATGTTTACTGAAAAGTGACAATCCTTTTACCCAGCCTTTTTTTTCCAACACTTTTACCACCTATTTGGTACCTATTAGTTTCTGCATGCAAGAAGTTTCATGTAAAATGATTATACGTAACCGGAGGATCGAACAGACTGTACACCATAGCTTATGGTCAACCCTTACAAAATATGTGATCTAAAATGGAGCCTTACGGATACACTTGATTAATGTGTTAATTAGTAAGGCACATATGTTGTACCACTAATCTTTAATGATGTCTTTGCATTTTTTTTAGCATTTGTGCATGTGGGCCGCGTTCGTGAAGCTTTGTTCTAAAAATAGGTGCTATCCTTTATTGTACATGGGGGTTACTTATTTAAAACCTGTCAAAGTTAAAGCGCATTTTGCTTCATAGAAATTCTCTATGGGCCTTTCATGGCACGAAACTTAACATATTAACGATGCTGTGGTTTAGCGCCGATCATGACCTAAACGACGATCTCTTTGTTACGCGTTGTGGTCAGAGATCGGCATTTCTCCTAATAAACCAGACCTCAAATGATATGGCTGAAACGGATAGTGCAGGGGCGTGCATTGAAGACCCATCGCAGACTAGACACAATATGGGCTCTAGCTTGAAAAGTTATAAAATATTTATTACTTCATAAACTACTTCGAAAATGCATAATATTATAATTTTAACATAATTTAATAACCTAGATAAAATACGACCCCTTCTCAACTGCCGTATTGGGATATGATATCAAATGTAACAATGAATCCTGAACCCACAGACAAATAACTTTAAACAAACACTACACGAATCATGATACGGCGCGGATTTTCAAGTAAGCGAATGATTCACCGCTAATGCCGTCATCTTAGTTCAGACATATTGGGTGTGCATAAGTAACTTACTATCAGTCTCGATTTGTAATGAGTTATCTCAATTTATACGATGGCAGCTATGACCACTTCATCGAGAATCCCGCTCGTATTGATATAGGCTTGAACTCCTGTTTTGGGTATCGTTCAAACCATTCCAGAGATCGAACCAGATGTATTCGCCCTAAAAAGCGGGTCAAACACATAACTGCCATGAAGGGGGCCAAAGTAGTCCACTTTATGCACTAATACTTAATCTAGCAGTCTCATAAGGGATAGCAGAAGGGAACATTTTTAATTTTGAGGCATAAAAAGTTTCAGTTGATCACATGAAGAGGTCAAGCAGGAAAAAAAAAACGTTTGCGTCACAAATTACGCGATCTTGGCTAGACAAACGAATTGATTTTATCCACTCTCGTGGGCTAGCTACTTGTGTTTTGTTGTATCATTAGAACTACTATCGTTTCGTTTCGTTCCGTTATTACACAAAAATTAAATTGTTCTATTTTTAATTATCTAGCTATAGATTATGTCCGCACACACACACACACACATACACACTATTCAAAGAGTTCTCGAAAAGGTACAATATCATTTATTGAAGCAACCGTATAATGACTAAACGATAGAGTTTACGATGGAAAATATGCCCTGCATAGAGGCCTGCACCGCATCGATAGCTCTAGTATATACGCTAACGGATAGCCGGGAGCTAGCGACACACGTACGCAGTCTGCTAATCTGGGCCTTTTTTAGTTACGATGAAGCGAAACTTACTATGTTGTTAAATTTGAAAAACTTGCAAGTGTCTCAGCTTAAAGTGTAAGATTCAACTTGCAAATTGTCTCAGTGTAAGATTCAATTATATTAGACGTTCAATAATGGCTGCCTGACGGCCCTCCGGTAGCTACAGATGTGTTGAGGTTGAACGAGCTAAACAAGCTGGGATGACTTCTTAATGGCAGATCTACATCGGATATATTCTATTCCAGGCTGGCTTACAGTTAGAGACGAAACTCAGCTATGTTAGCTAATATTTAGTGGAAGGCATACGCATTCTAAACTTGAACGATAGCAGAACCCACCTCTCTCTAGTCACATATGTCTATCTAACGCCTAGCATTAAATAGATAGTAGTTTGTGTTTTAGGCCCAGTATTGGCATTAAGAGCTACTTGAGAAATATTTTCCCTAGCAACGACCGGTCTACACACATTTATTCGCTGGCACCAGGGTACGGGGGGATAATATTCGACCCAGACTGACAGCTCCATCATCGTCTTTTTACTCGCACTTTATCAGCGGTGCCACAGGCGTAAGTGTATGTATATCTGTTGCACTGTCTACTCATTTCAGACAACGCGACTTTAACAAATGCAGGTACGTCATAAAATGTACAACCGAGGAATATTGATAGAGCATTATTGCTCAACGGGGTATTACGAGTGCATCTGAATCTCTTTTAATTTTGTACGGCTTAAGAGCCTGTAAGGTTAACGAGAAATTTTTCAGACGTTTGTTCTAGCGGTGTACCCTACTAATCCAACAACAGTAGATGACAGACAGACAACTTGTTTTATAACCAGCTTTAATGATTTGATCATCGCTTATCTTTATAAAATTTATATCGTGCTTGTTGTTAGGCCCCTAACTCCATTGGCGTGTCCAGATCACGGTAGATAAACTAGTATAGCAGTGTGTTCTCCGTATCTTTGTATACGCCTATGTGTTCATTCGAATTATTTTAGTATCTATCTAGAAAAAGTTAATCCAAATACGAATGATCGGGCAGGAAGTAGTTTGCTACAAAATCAAGGCACAATTTATTCTATTTAAGTAACCGTTTTTTATTTACCATCGAAGCTTTCCATATCATTCTTTCCAACATTACTTCACGAAATAACACATAGCATTATCACTACCATGCACATATATATATCTTTTTATATATTTATATATATAGCCTGTCATTTAGTGTATATATCCTTCCGTTTGTGACAGTAAAAGGACCCATCCTAGACAATCAACTCATAACGCAGTTTCTTGCTTGCAATATTCCATTTCCGACTGCCACGCTCGGTGCATTATTCTGATTTCATTTTATTCTTTAGTCAATACATCAAATCATATTGACGAGATTTTATCTTTACACCGTGTTTATACATGCGGGAGGGTTATATCGTCGACCCTCTAAGAAAATTACCATGGCCAACCAAGACAAGGACCACAGAATGCGACAGACACGACACTCGGCGTTCGTCTCTTGGCGGTTATACACAGCATCAATGTTCAACATCAGCCCTGGACCTTCAATGAAATGCTCGCTTCGCCTTGTGCCCTTTGTTGCCTATAATATCCGCTTATGGTACAATCCTATCTATATTACATGGCTTTCTATTCTCGAATCTGCGAATTGGTCTGTAAAACAATGTCATGTTATAAACCAGTTCCCGGTACGTGGGCGGTAGTAGTTAGCCAGAGTCAATTAGAACGCTGTAGCGTTGGTGCTAGAAACATAGGCCGGTATTCATATTCATACGCATTTAGTAAAAGGACAAGAGTAGCTTGACAAGGACGCTAAAGGAGGGAAAGGTGGCTTTTAATTTGAATTTCCTTCCGGCTCAAAAGTAACTTAGGACATTATGTTAGGTAATTGCCTGTTTTAATAGAATGGAACATTGTGGATCTCCAGCATGGACTCTAACTATCTGGCTTAATAGTCTAAAATCATTGCTAACGTCAGTTTCAGAGCTCGGAACATGCGATATAGTTTATACGCATATACGGAACGGCTCGCTGGTAGCAAAGAGAGCCGCGTCAGTTGTAAATGATACGGCCAGTGTATGATTAATGCATAAAAGCAACTGTTTGACTTACCTACAAGGTGTTTCTTTGTGTTTGGATGTATAGAAAAAAAGCCCGATAGAGCTGCTTCTGTGTTGGACAGACTTACTTTACTCATGCACGCCAGGTATCCTTTCATTTTACATATTACTTTTAATATATATCAAAAATCGAAGACGACCAAGCAATTTCATCGCTTCATCAGATCTTCGCGCTAACCAAAAAATATTTAACCTTTTACGCTATATATTTTTTTCTCAATGGAAAAGCAAATTATAGCTCCTTCCCTTGACTCGATTCGTTGATCCGTCTGCATCAAGGGAACGGGTCCTAGTGATTTGAGGGCGTCCTTAGTATTGATCCTTTCGCGAAGGACGATGCAAATTCGTTTGCTGGCGGACGGTCATGACTGTTGAAAAACCTCGTTGCTCCAAGCGTACATCTCCACACCCGCAGCCTGAAGATAATGTAATAGATATATCACCGTAGACGATAAAACCATTAGGATCCGTAGATGTGAAATAGTTTACTATTTTCGTAAAATACGGTCTACTATATTAGTTAGTGACAAATTGTGGTTAACATATCGGCTTACTTTAATGGTCGTATTTTATGGTCTCAGTTGTTTCCGCAACAAATGCTTTAACGACAATAGTGAAAAGCGCTTGAAGATCTTATTTACTGAGCGGGTAGGTTGAAAGATGGGCATGTGTGTAGGAGTAGCGGGCCTCACATGTTATCACATAATGCGGGAATAATGGAGTAGTCCCCGAAAATAATCAGTCATACATCGTTATTTGAATATTAGAATGCACCGGGAAAGCCAGCCGTTGTCGGCAGACAGTGGACGGGTAGGAATCTAGTACAATAAGTACATGAGTACTAAAATAGGCCTGAGGCCGAAGTTGCTCGCTACCCTATAGACCTTGGCAACACCTTTGAATCTGAGTTTGCTAACAGACTGAGCAAGCGTCCAACTTTAAGAACAGAAGTAATGCAGGCAACATTTCATGATAAAAGCTTTTGCGAGGTCCCAAAGCATTCGGTGAGACTCAGCATGGCCACGGTTTAAGCGGTGTAGCCCGTTTTCGAGTTTTACGTCCGGTATCGTTGTTAGGCATTCCATCGGATGGGTGGCTGGCTCCCAGAACGAAACGAAGTGTATCCACGCCCGGGTTCGAACCCAGACCACGATGCGGTATAGCCTATCGGAGTGCAATGATACACTTGGTCGTGCGCGATCCTAGCCGCTGCTACTGCTGTTACACAACTTCGAGTAAAGTACCTTTTATTGAGACTAAGCAAAAACATTGACGACGGCAACCGTAATGGCAATATAGCAGGAAGTGACTTAACACATTGGGAATTTAAAGGATCAAAAAGAGGAATAAGAGGAAAAAGAAGGCAAGACGTAAGGCGCAGGTTAGCAAAGATATATGAGAAAGGACGTAAGGTGCAGGTTAGCAAAGATATATGAGAAAGGAAGCAGAAAGCCCCGCACTGTGAAAGGGAACGGATAAAACAGCCTTGGCGTAAATGGGAACGCCGCTTCCGAAACGGCAACGCATGAGATCTTTGAAGGCATCCTAGACGTGGATAGAGTTCTGATGGAAGCAAGTAGTTTCAGATTAAACAGAATAAGCAGTCTATGATAGGAAAAGATCAATTCGATTGTGATATTAGTGTTGCAAAGGAAGCTTACTTAAATGAAATAAAATTGCACTCTTTAACAATTTTAAAGAAATCTTACTCGAAGGGAAGCTTCGCCTGAAGCTCTAACGAGAGAATATGGTGCAGAAGGTTAGGTAGTCAAGAAGCCACAAGGGAGCAGAAACATTACGGGACAATATTTGAATGATTGCCTGTCAACTGAAGCATGCGTTCTATTATGTTACCTCTGTAGCGTATGTTGATTGTTTCCGTCGATTACAACGGTCCTGAGTTCATGCATCCCAAAATATGTACAGGAAGTGCAAATAAAAACATTCGTAGTAATCAAAGCTGCCGATGCACAGGACAACAAAGTATGAACAAATTGCTCGTACGTATATGGTTGACAAGTTAAGAATGATTGTATGTTAGTCTAACCTTTCACCGAGTTTAACATAATGACAAAATTAGAACAAGACTTTGGTAAGGTGGACGGTCACTCTGTGCAACAATGAGGCTCGCAAACCTGATTTTTTTAAAATTCCCTGTACATCTGTACATTGAGCGAAGGTGTGTAAAGATGCAAAAAGTGTCGGAGCTATTTATCCGTGCTCTAGTATTGCAGAAGTGGTAAGTTTATCGTTCTAATCATATTTACATATTCCAAAGGCTCTGCTGCCTGTTTGGAAAAGTTACTTAACGTATCTGGAAGATCCGACGTAGGCTATCTAAAAGTGTACACTACGAGGCCACCTATAGCCATGTCATTGATATAATTACTGAACCAATACTGCAAGTGAACTAAGCTATTTCGGATCTAGTTTACCTCAGTGAATTATCATATTGCTCTGTTAATGCTAAGTTATAAAACTACATTATCGTGGTTGTATAATAATTAACTCTCGAAGTTTTTTTTACTTGTCAGCACGTATTTAAAAGGGAATAGTTTCGCTTTATATGGATATTCATTTTTCATAGGGCATTTCGTACTAATATCAATCAAAGTAAACAGAAATTTCAGTTCTTTATTCGTATGTACTGATAACGAAAATAAGACTTATTTATTTCTTCAGCAGTAAGTTGGGAGTGCCTTTCCTAACATACAATGATTTTACTTTAAGCCTGCTATAGGGTTTATTAGGGTTATTTAGGGATAGGACGCTGGAATTGATGCGATTACTTTTAGATCCACATATACTTAGTGACTAAAACTGTCATACAGACTGAGAAAAAGCCACATTCTATTTGCCGAAATAGGATTGTGGTTCAAATCTGAAAATCTGCTGGATTTTATTCGATAATCAAACACCTTGTTAGCGCATAAGGTACTATCTGCATTTCTGTCTATGTAGAGTCAGCAGTCGATGCTTGTTTAATACGAATGGTTAAGTGTAGTTTTAAGAACGGGCCTTCAAGCGGGTAGCATGACAATTGAGTATTTGTTGCTCGATGGAACAATTAGAGAAAAAATAATTAATGAGTATCTCACTGAGCTTGCATATTGTTGTATTGTGACAAATGCTCATAATGAACACCTAATTATCGACCGGTCGAAGCAGCCGCTGATGGAGTTTCGTCTCGTAAATAGGATTAAGACGACATCGAAGAACCACCATGCTGGCCAAATGTGCGTTGTCTTCTGCGAGATCACTGATCTTTTAGAAGAGCTGGGATACCTGCCGAGGACCCATCAGTAAGTAAGGCTTCATATGTTTCCATATGTGCAACCTTTTTTGAGTGTATTCAAGACCCGAATTAGTACGGCTACAGAGATGGGCTGTCGCCTGGTCCTGTTGGTTACAAACCGCTGCTCATTCGAGCAAGCTTAACGCGCTCGAATGAGCAGCGACGTGAACGCCATAACCTCTGATTTAGGTATCTCTCCCTAGAGCATTCTCGTGTCAAGCTCACAGATGCACAGTCACTGAGCAAAAAATTGACCACGTCCCAGTAAAGGAATCGATATATGCAGTTAGTGGGTACGTTTTCCGCTACACCCCTTTATTCAACAATACTTAAAAAAGATCCACTGAATATATTAGACCTTCTTATTTTCTTATTCACGGACACACGTGCACAGCTTTGTACTTCTAGCATCCCCATTTATATATATATATATGTGGGATGTACCCAGTATCGTTTCGAAAACAAGGCAACATCGGTGATATCATTTGCATAATTCGACTAATGGATAACCGCCATTTGTCTCCCATCCACTGTTCCCTTCCGCAATACCAAGTTGGTGGTGTATGAGGTAAGAAAGAAAGGTAGGCTTCTATTTCTGCACAGCGTGTTGCACCGTCGAGTAGGGTCAGACAGACGATGTCTTACATTATTCAGCGTCACTGAAGTCACTATCAACAGTAGTAGTAGTAATGTAAAACCAACGTCTATTGTTACGATGACCCAATGTTAAAACTAATTAAAAATTTGGCCGTAGGGGCTTACCAGCTGAAAAACCGCCCCAACTGCCTGTACCGCCTATGACTAGCTCCTTTTTCGTATAACCTGCGGCGCAACTCGCAACTGGGTCGAGCAAGCATGTGAAGAAATCGCCGTGGGTTCTCTGCGGTTAGCGCGCTAACTTTGATACAAAGAGAGAGATTTTTCCTTCTTAACCACGGAAACATACTGGTTCCAAACAACGTGTAACAATGGTTAGTGGCTACTTCCGGCAAGGCGGAGGGAAGCTCTGAGCCAAACGTGGGCCAGTCACGGAAACGGAAAACCCCATCGGGGCCCCTTCACCACGTGAGCTGCTTTAACCCTGTAGGAAAATAAGGCTCAATCTGGGTGGTTAGTAATCTTTTCGATCCACAATTAACCCGATTCAGCCTCTTTATGTCGTTGTCGCTTCGAACAGGTGTCGGGCTATAGTTCCCATGATGGAGATTTAGGCAGAGATAAGTAAAAACCGGCAAGCGCTTGGGACTATTGGAGGACAGGAGAGAAGTCCAATATTATAATACCGGATGTCTTAACGTGATGAAGCCTCTTTGCAACTATTACTCAGACTAGTTAGATAATTTTTTACAGGGTATTTGTTCGAAACCACAGTACAAGGCTGTATCTAAGGGCGCGGATTTGTTAGACGATGAAGTAACCGACATTTACAGCGGCAACGCGCGAATGATAAACGTGCCATTTTTACACGGCTATGCTTTAAGAAATACGGTTTATTTAGAACGTTTTTGCGAACTGTCGCATTGGTTACGTGTACATATATACCTTTAGCTGAGGAAACGCAACCGAAATACATACACACAGCAGCATAATTCTTGACAAAATATCACTAATAGTCTGTTTAAGATTTTGTGCCACATATGCTGTCCAGCTTCTGTTAGATGAAGGGGGTGTTTGCTGTACCCACGTTGCTAGAATCCTAATCACCAAAGAAGCAATCCACTGCTACTGATGCTGAAAGAGGTTTTTCCTTTGGTCAATACCGGCGAGCTATTGCATGATATTAGTCAGCACTAGACAAGCTTCAATTTGAATCAATATTAAAATCAATTCAGATTTGGGGTCCAAGGATACAGGATCCAAGTTTAGTGGACGAAAAAGCCGCAGCAGAAGAAAAATAGTGACAGAGTCTGGTCAATACAAGGCACTGACCCTTGATCTCCTCAAAACAGAAAACACTGGGAAAAGGATTAAGAGCATGTTTACTGAGGCAGCCAATTATAATACAACACCTAAAGCATCGGCTTGGTAATGTCCGGGTTCGCTACTTGCGGTGACCTTTCGTTAGCGACGTGGAGTCAGCTGGAGACGCTAAGACCGTTGCTCTCTTATAGAAACTAACGGTAACTGTGCCCGCCACCGCGCTGGAGCTGCTGTTGTTTAGCCTTGTCAAAATCACGGCGATTTTGCTAACGACGCATTGCCCTTGCTGCTGCAGCTGCTACTGCTACACGGTGCTTACCGCATGATAGGGTACGTCGGAAAGCGCGCCGAAACTTGGCTGACATGGCGTTGTAGAGTACAGGATTGATCGCCGAATTGACGAAGATGAGCGTCTTGCAGAGCATCAGGTACCACAGTTCCAGGTAGGGCTTCCTGGCGAACGAATTGTAGACGAGCAGTACACGGTACGGTAGCCACAATGTTGCAAAGAGCACAACTACCACGATCAGCATCTTCACCACCTGCAAAAGAACAGAAACAACAATTACTAGACACATAAATGTATGCATGAACGTCGAGCTGAGTCGATCCATAGTAATGAACCGGCTTTTCAGATGACCAGTCCAGTCAGATAGGAAGTCTACCGCACTAAGGACACAACCGAAGCTGACAAATTCGCTTCTGTTTTTTGCAATCCGTCTCTAATGCTTCGTTCAACAATGGTTAAATGTCGCACGTCATTGAAAAGTCCTTGTCGTCGTTTTGCCATTGGTTTTTTGAGTGTACAGCATTCACCGTGGGTCTAGACTCCAAACACACAATTTTTGGTCGATCCAATTTTCCTTTATTTCTTTCATTGCCGTAAAAAAGAGACCCAAAAAAAACTGGGTGAGATGAGAACGGGCGTTTTTTTAGTTGAGAATAATGCTCATAAATGATTTGCAAAAATTAAAATTAGTTTCCGCCTAAAGAAGCGGATCCATTTGAATTCGAGGGTCCGATCAAGAGCGCCTTGAGACACTTAAAGAAGGGTGATTGCTAGATTGGTTTGTATCTCTTGGTTATAGCGTCCTGGCGGTACGCGGAACAAGGGTCCTGAATTGCTTGTTGACATCGGCAAAATTCCCTATCGTAACTTGATTCCTACTTCATGTCTTCACCTAGTCTCCTACATGGGAAGTCTGGCAGCGCCTTTTCATTCGCTTTGTCCATACTTAATCGTTAACAAAAGAACATAGTGGCCTTGCCGTAACTTTTACTGGAAGTGTCTCCGGGTCCTGTCAGCTAGATAGCATCGGTTGCATGGGTTGAGCATAGCACGAGTTGCGCTAAATACAGAACGGAACTATTTGACAGGGTCATTTATACCTGCTTGCTATAGCTATTCCTACACGTAGATATACTGCCTGTGTCTTTACCTACAAGGGATAATTAGTGTGTTCTATGGTGGAGGTGAGCACTAGCGAAGGAAGCTAGGAGAATGAGTGCACTGAATTATCTTAACTAGAACACCTGGCAGGGCTGTGATAACCAGTGCGCTTCGTACATTCAGCGTGGATGGGGATTCATGATGGCCTGCATATAAAGAAATGTCTAAGGGGCTCGGCAACTCGTCCGCAGACCGAGAAATGTTTCGACGACTTTGAAGGTATTGTCACGAAAAGCTGTTTTTCGTTTTCTAGATATAAATAGATACATAGAGAATGAGGCCGGTTTTAAAATGAAAACAATATACGAGACCTGAAGAGCTAACCAAAAATGTTGGCTAATTTTCGATATGATTAAGTAACTTCTCGAAGACCCTGCATACATATCCATACATATACCCATTGAACGATGCCATCGAAAAAGACAGGGCTCGCATCGATATTATCAGAAAGCGAGTTGAACGAAGGACGTGAGCACCCAATAAAGTGTTCTACGAGAGGTGCACTAAACATCTGTTCGGTTTGCCTACCCTACGTGCATATCCTGATCTTAGCACGTTCTGAACAACGACCCATGTCTTATACAGACTATGCAGTATGCGGCATTGAGAAGATACCACACGTTTTTTTTTTATGGCATTAGATGTTACCAATAGAAAGCGTATTCGAAGGTAAATAAAACCAATTACAGTCGCGCGTCTTGTAGCCATGGATTTCATTATGCGATGTTACTTCTTGTCACAACGAGGCCAGAAGAAAAAACATACTAATTGTAGCAAGATATTACATATTTTTTTTTTATAAGCGTAACTCATATAGCTTAAGTTGGTTGCCACCGGCGCACAAAGAATGAAAGAGGACCAACGACTAATCTTAAACAACTGATGCACTCTCTAAAGTGTTTGCCCTTCGCAGCGGAGCTTTTTTCGCGTTGACCACATAATGCCAGAAAATGACAAAAAAAAAAAAAGAACGGTAGCCGGTACATTTTTTTATCACTACCCGTTGGCCATAGTTTGCCGTATATATGGCATCGCTCTTATGAAAATAAAATGTCTATTTAAAAAATGGCTTTATATTGATAACTGATTCGTGATAAAACTTACCTTAGATAAAAAAGATAGACTCTTTCTGCAAAAGGTCTACGCCTTTTATTTAACTAGTCTATTTTATCTGTGGTTTCGTACGGTTGTGCTTTACTCGAAGTTTGCATTTCATCTAAGCATAAGACAATACGTTAGTTAAATTCCGCGGGTAGTTCCACTTATGCTGAATCTGCCGTTAAATCAGTTATTCCGTTAGTATGCAATATATTTGTTCCATAAATAAAACACATTTAGCGCCATGTAAATGCAGATGATTCTTCGCTTTAATGTTCTCTTTATCCACTGATCTATTCAATACATTTTTAATCCACATACTCATCTCAGGCGACCTCGTAGCGCAACTTACACGCTTGCCCTACATTCGAGTAGTAATATCTGCCCCAGTTCCGCATGACAACGTCTTCAGACATTCTATGCAAAATCGCTTAGCACAGACATGTGAATGAAATATAGGAATCTGCTCTGAAAAAGCAGAAAAAAAGACAAACGACACCGCCGTCTAGACAAAGATGCCTACATTTTTAGGAAGAGGGAGTCGCGCTTATGAGGTTCTTTACTAGACGGGGCAACAGGGCACCGTAGGTGTTTGGGACGCATTAGTGAACTCCTGACGGAAACGCTTCTACATTTAGTCTCGGTTGTAAAGAAGCGCTTGTTTCAAGTATTATTTCGAACATTCCAGAACGAGACGACCCATGAACGATGCCCTCAAACCCTCATGCCCTTCAAATTACCGCGAAGCTGCCGCAGGTTGTGTCCACATCATGTTACATGACGGGCTAATAAAAAATGCTGAAGACCAACAGCGGCAGAGGGTACCTCGTATCAAAGAAACATTGGAGGGATAATATCATGGTTTAACTTTAGCGCTTCTAGTGGTGGAGTGTTTTTGCAACTACTACATAAGTAAACTCAAACAGGACTAGAGCAGGGCACAGATTGCGGCTCTACATATCTACGTTGTGTTACACAATATAAGCCTCCATGAAAACCAAGTTCTATCTAAATTCTAACTTTTTTGTTTTACGTATGCACATAAAAGTGCTAATTTGGCGGGAAGTCGCGTAGGGCAGGTTTAAAGAAAGTCATGGAAAATCCTGCCCTGGGTTATGTCTTCGAGGTGCAGAATGGCAAGTAATGAAATGAACATACCATGTCAGTAGCCACAGATTTGACCTATTCAATCAGCATTTAATGGGAGGTCTTAGGCAAAATTTTCGGAAATGAAACTTTTTTCATCACGGAGCAAAAGTGCCAATCCTATTCTTTTTGCTATTAATTCTATCTTATGGCAATTATCTAGAAGTATCCCAAGACAAATTCATTGAGTGTAGAGTTAAAATTTAAAAAAATGTTCTACTTCATATAAATTCAATAGCTGTTACAATCATTGTTGAAAGTAAATCATCATACCATCTATTGAGCTGACAATGACCTGCCAAATTTAGGCTAAGATCTGGGTTATGTTAGAGTCATTGTGGAAATTACCGTAATTATCAATATGACTAAAAAGACATAGATGATATACTATTATTGGCCAATGGTTCGCTTGAATTTTGAGCTAAATCAGAATATTGCGCTCGAAGAGGGGTAAGTGGCTGTTGCAAGGATTGGCAAAGCGGGCTTCTGTCAAAAATGTAAACCCTTTGAATACGGATTGCTTATACTCACGTAATAAAACTGCTTTAATGAAGTTCGGCAGATACCGAGAAGGCCCTCCCCCCCCTCCCCTCCCCCCACCCTTATGTACTTCAAATGAAGCGTGCTGAGAACCAAACACAAAGAAAGTAACAATTTTCGAATAAGTAATCTCGAAATAGTAGATAAGGCGCTCGATCAGTGCAGCTTTTACATTTTTCAAACTGCCTATTAACGAGTACTCATTTTCGCGGTAATCAACGCGGTAAATACGGCTGGACTGGAACAGCTGGCCGTGATCCTCTACGATTCCACATGAAAAAAGGGGTATAGTCTCATGATACATTAATCAAATGTAGCAGTCAAAATAAGGAATTGTCGACAATTGACTTGGTCTAAATAAACTATAACGCAAGACTAACACTTTTTAAAACTCATCATGAATGATACTAATAAGTAAATTGTTTAAAAACTTCCCGTGAATAACGTAAACAAATCTATGTATATAAAGAATAGAGTTTACAATGTGAGTGGTATTTGTTATTTATACCGATAAAGAGAAGCACTGTATAGTCATGTTGTTACGCGGTAGAGGTCATTGTAGTTAACTATTGTTAATAGAAGACCTTCACCAGGTGGACTATCGGAAATGAATGAGTGTCTTCAATCGCTCAAGATGCTCCGCTATAGATTTGGTAGTGTAGTCACACCATCGTATCCGCTCCGGATCATCCAGTTAGTAATTGCCATTGTTCCCCAGCTTCGAAATAATACATAGTTGTCATAGTGGTATTATTGATCGAAATACAATATCTTGATTTACTTTAAGTGGCCATCTATGTAACGAAAACAACTGAGTACGAAGATGCAGTTTTAATTGAAACCTCGCTCGAGTTTTTCTGTCTATGAAGATTCGTAAGGAGAAAACTGTCGAACCAACAGGTAAGTAACAACAAAAAAACTGTTCGTAATAACCGTACTCATTGTTTTTTTCTTTTATCTTTTTGTACACATTGGCCGCTTTTTACCAATAGTTTTTCCTCGTAACTTCCATATATCTGGTGTTCCAAAATAACAAACCATTTACCCCCATTCTCCGAGAGCACTGGTCCCATCTCAAAATTTTATATATATATATATACATGTATGTAGGGATTCCTAGGACGGCTTCCCGACCCAATACCCATCCTATACACGTACAATCGTCCCAGCGGCTTTACACAAAACGGTGTCCACCTTCAGCCCAGTTCACGATAAAGCTCTTTCATTACCAGCACACGTGGCGAACTTTCGTCATATAGTCTCTAGAATTTCGAATGTCGGTCGTGTTAGCTCCCATTTTCTACTTTTCTGCTTTTGAGTAGGCAAAAAAGTTCATGCCTGCTAGACTGAGCTTAGTTCTGCGTATTGTACTGTAGTGCACGTGCATGTCTCGTACAGAAAAATACTGTTCTTTTTAATGAATCATTCGTAGTAATTTGTGCTTTTCGTTAATAACAGGTTGTTTTCGAAAATTTGAAATAAAAAACATAAAAGCACAACATTTGTTGTTCGCTGAAATTTCTAGTCTGACCGGCCACACGACTTGGCTATATACACACAATTCTACATTAGTTATTTATTGGTTGTAACGAAAACTACGCTACGACATATAGTAGCTGTGTTGGTTCAATAGTGTGACTGTTATTTGTGAATTTTATTCAAAATTAAGGTAGTTTAACTGAGAAAATGGCGCTTATATTGGTAAGATCGTTTTTAAATAAACTTGGTAGGGACTGAAATAAAAACGCTCCATAGCTACAGTCAGCTTATCTCTCACTTATGAAGTCCAGCTTTAGGTTAATTCCATTTGATTTTCTAAGCTATTTATCCACGGAGCTGATGCCTTGCCCTCTTAATTAATGCAGCAAATACTTGAACTTAGTTATGATGTGCAGTTTATTGCAAAGTTATAAAAAAAGCTCAATACTCCCATATATAGTATATACCATCTTGGTACGTTTAGTAGATAAACGTCTTTCGCAGAGAGTCCGAAATTAGGATCATGTCGTCCTACCTCTTTGTCCTTATAAGGTCGCCTCATATGACAGCATTTGGATGTTTGAACCAACTGTTTGCCAGTGGTCGTAATCGGCCAAAATGGTGTCTCCACGGGAATTTTATGACATCGATACTACCGTCACTGATAGGATTATTACGTATGCAGCGGTTCCAACCTGATGCATAGTTTTCACATATAAGGACACAAAGGGCTCGTTTAAGAAGTTACTTCTGTCGATGTTTTGTACGTGCATTTTCATAAAGAGCCCTCTGCGGCAATATCTCCGAAGATGGCTGAAAGATGAGAACCCTTTTCGTATAAAACGATGAAAGGTTTACAAACCCGACGGGGAGTCCCTGAAAGAATTTAGGTTTTCAAATTGAGTCTAGTAGTTAGAAGCTGGTCACGTTCCCTCTTTCTCTCTTTCGTGACGTCTTCAAAGTTTCGCTAGCATAAAATATGTAGTTATCCAGTGAAGAGTGAGTTCTTTTGAAAGATGTGAGCACTTATACACTCATTTCGATGAAGTATGTCTATGACCATATGTGTTTTCGCACCCAGGGAATGACAGGGACCGAAAGCCCAGTTCGCTTCAGGTTGTCACCCTCGAAAAATGCTTTGACTTAGGAAATTCCTCGGCGGACTTCCAGAGCTACCGATTTTTTAGACCGTACGTTTTAGACGTATATCCGAAACGTGGAGTTCAACGCGTGTAACATATAGGTTCATAGGATCAAAGCGGACCGTATTAAAAATCGAATACAATTTTTTAGGAAGCATGGACACAAACAGAGATCTTATTAACGACATGCAGACATGAAGCAAGACCATTTTAATCAAACTCACATGTGAGGACCTATCTTTTATACTAATACGGAGCATAAACCCTTTGTACTTCCGCATACTGTTCTTAGTTTAAAGTAGTTAGTTAGAATGGTTTGTTTCCGTCAATCAGGTATGAAGTAACTATTTTTTATAAGAAGCTCTTCAATAAAAATAATATAAAGCGCGCCCTAACAAATAGCGATAAAATAGTGATTATTCCAGTGTTTCCACACGACTGCTTTTCAAGACCTTCTAGGTGTGCTGCACTGCATTTAGCAGGAAGCGAAACCCTCTATGCGCTTCGAGAACCTAAAAGGGAGTCACATGCCTAGTGAAGTCGAGGGTATTGGTGATAACTGAGCTGCCAGTGAAGTTGTTGTCATGACACAGTTTGACATAAATCGCGTGTTCAAATCTACATAGACGCGCAAAGGGCTATATGCCGCTAGAGTGATGACTATGATGTGAGACGTGACACCAGATCACTAAGAGCCCAGTCTGGAAGGAAGAGACGTTTTCTGTAAAAGACAAAAATGGTACCATATACCAATAATGCCCCCCTGTGCGCGTACCTCATAATTTCTGTAGAGATGTCTAAGAAACTCTAGAGCCAGCAGCACGGGGGCATTCCAGACCAAAAGCTGGCCAAGAACCAATAACCTAGAGTAGACTCCAAACAAAAGGTACCGATGTAAAAATATAGAATGTGTTATTTTTTTTTTTTTTGTAAAAACCAGTTACTTTAGGAGGTAACGTACGAGCGTTGATATAATGCATCAACGGATCGGTTTACTCATTATTCTGGTGTTTATGTTCAAGGAAGTGCATCTGCGAGATCTTTTACATCCTGACACGGCTCCATAGAGCTTGTTGGCTTTGTCTAAAATTTTTCTCAATTGTGGTTGAATGTAAAGGCTCTATCAGCAATAACTGACACAAGGTAAGCCGCTTCAGGTGTTGGCGCAGCGGTGAACAATTTTGCATTAGATCATCAGAAGCCATGCACGTTCAGGCCAATTAAAATGATGAGATAGACCACACCCTTGAAGCGGCATGATTATACTTACTATAAATGGGTAGAATAAGGTAATTATTATTGAAGAAACCTGTCAACTAAGACTGATATTCGAAACATATTGTGATAATTAACTACTTTTAACAATGAAACAATAGACTTCGTTCTATCCTACTAAGTCCCAGCCTCGACATTACCGTCGGCGATGAATAATGTTCTGGTTAATTCTACGATAAGATTAGCCAAGAACCTTCACGATTTTCTTCTACAAGACATCAGAGATGTATAAAGAAAATGAAAGCTCAGTTCAGTATTTGCAATAGTGCAGTAAAAAATATTGGAAATGCCCTTTGTGCATCTATTGCGATCGGTCCCTTCGTTGGTCGAGCTGTAGCAGCGGAATCGACTTTGACACTAAGAGCTAAAAGATATAACGCTCAAGTACTTGCTAAATCTAAATATAGTATAAGTTAACACTGAATATAGATGGTCTACCTTCTACATTAGTATATCTCTTATTCTCTCTATTTTATTGTAATGACTACACTCTAATACCCAGCTATGTAACAACTGGCTTGCCGATCGAGTCGAAAGATAAAATGATCTTCTTTTCATTACCGACCACCGTAATGTATACGATTCACAGATTTAATTAGAAAGCTCTTTTCTTAAGCCGCTCTATCGGAATGCCGTGGGCATCATGAAGGAGCTTGAAGCTAAACTATCGGGTACAAACTACCTTTGATACAGTAGTGGGGTTTAAGATGCCTCTTCCGTTCATTGCTTCATCCGGATTTGCTGCATCTTTTTCGCATTATCATTGGGTTAGATTTATTGTATCTATATAAAACGATTACTATATAAAACAATAGTACAGATTGGCTAATTAGGTTGTTCAACCCATGAGCTCGCGACACCCGTCTGTCAACAGATATGTATCAGGTACAACTATTGTGTAAAAACACATAACAAATATAATAATGAATTCATTATAAAAACTCAGTCAATATGTGTTTTCGTAGAGCGCCCGGTGAGATGGACGCATGGTATTGCAAGACTGGTAAAACAAAGATGTGTTTCGAGTCTTACACCCGGCTTCTCTACTATAATTGGTTACTTCTCACCCTTTCCTAAACGAACTGTTTGTCTAGTCTACCTTTTCACGCCGATCAACGTCGGTGTTCCTAAGATTAACACGTAAATATGATGTCGTGGGGGCATCACGGGGGTAAATATAAGTAACAAATAGTATTAACGGCGTCTATTGTATACATGTACTCCTAATATCTATACAATAACGGTGTCTGTTCCAGAATATCTCTTAAGCAATAGTAAATTAGTAGTACCGCGATGCATAGCCTAGGCGACAATTCGAGCAACAATCCGAAAGCTTTAATTTTAACGCTCTGTTTTTCAGATCCTCTCGATGTTCAGGTTTTAAAATCGAAGCCGTCTTTATTGATTTGTAATATACTAAGTAGCTTCGGTGCTTTCATAAATTATATTTGTAACTGTGTCTGTGACATTCTATTCCCACTCTAATTCGTGATGAGATACGCTATGCGATGGCATTAGATCGTAGGCTATCATAGTCATTAGATTAGTTAAATGACATGAAGGCAGATGACTCAGTCATCCACTGTCGAACTACGTAATCATCATTACCCGATACAATGTTCGTGAGTCCCCTAAAAACGACAGCTAATAATCTTTCTGCCGGCTAGTAGCTCATCGAATATTCTCGAAAAGTGATAATCGGAAAGGGGATCCGTAGAAGACTGAAGTTAAGAGAAGTATAAGAACTGAGGGGACCAGGCCGAGGCAATCAGAACCCCAGCAAAGTAATCATATGTCCCAGACTTGACGAGGCCTAGCAAATAGCCTATTGTCTACACTGGTTGCTGTTACCGTACTCATTGCCACTGCAGCACAAGGGACCCTTAGATGGAAATTGGCCTTTCTGGACAGTCCGAGATCACTGAGTAGATACGGTAGCGACGGACAACTGTACACAACAACACTAGCAATGGTCCGCAAAAAAAACGAGAAGTCCTTGGAACAAACAAGGTTGTCATCATTCATACAATTGGCCCATACATGCGATGATTAAAGTGGATGTACGAACGCTGGATAACTATAATTTTGCTAGGACAAAATGGCCTTTTAAGCCGAGTTAATGCGGACTCACTCTTGCGAATGGGGTGGAACGACCATGCGGCGGGCGAGTGCAATAGACATTTTTTAGAATGTCGCCTCCTACTTGTAGAAATATCTACACACACACATATATATACTCCTATTTCGGGAGAAATTAATTGACAGGCAAAAAACATCTTTCAGTCTTGAAACCCAACGCTCAGTGACCATGTTTTTACTTTTCGAAGGCTAAAGCGGTACGGAAATTGATCAAAGATTACTAAAGATATTAGCCAAAAAGCCTCAAGTAAAAACACTGTATGTAAATGGTTCCAGAACAATCGTTGGAGCGTTGAACACCATCGAGAAGGTGACCAGATATCATGACTCAGAGGACAAGAACGCGTTACCGCAGTCGAACAGATTCTTCACGGAAGCAGAGCCTGGAGTCTATAGACTTTTTCGGTCAAAACTAGCGTTTCACATGTAACGTGTCACAGAACAATGAAAGTGTTGAAACCAAGTAAAAAAATTGATCTTCTGTGAATTGGCTTTCGGCCAGCTGGAAGTATGTTACATGTATTCCACGTGCAGTTTGCTTAATTTCACTCAACAAAAAGCCCGCCTGAAGTACACAGCCGCTTGAGAGGTAACATGGTTCAGTCGCAACCGTCAACCAGATAAAGATCAGACTTGAGAATAGCATCGTCGTAGAGAGAGATCGACTTCGGTGGTGGTGTCAATTAGGTTCGGACATCGTGTGGTAATAGTACTTGCAATGGACACCAGGGAGATCATCGTTGGAAATAAAATGAAACATTAAATTCAGTCGTTATCTCGAAATCCTCAAGGGAGTCATGAACGGTTGGCGAGGCAATCGGAAACAGCCAATTTGGCTACTTAGTGACAACGCCAGACTCCATCGCTATGCATCAGTTATTGTTTAGGTGGAGCTACGAAGTATTCGACGTTGGCTTAAACCCGCTTATTCTTCTGATCTGGGCGCGTGTGACTGCGAAGCTTTCGAGCACCAAAAACGGCAACTGGTGGAGCAGCATATTCCATTACTAATTACGAAGCCATAGATTGTAGAATTGCATATAACGACCCGAATGGCATGTACATAGCAATCAAGTAAGAAATAAGGGTGAATACTTTTAAGAAATATTAAAAAACTATCATTCTAACTTAAAAATTATTCAACTTCAAAATCAATATATATGTATATATATGCGTAGGAGTGGTCAACCGAATACAGATAAAGTTGATGAAATTGTTACGAAAGTTCGACACGTACAACAGTTCTAAGTTATTTCATATAAGTAAGTTCGATGTTCGAGTGTTACGCGGCTAGACGCAAAATAATTTACTTAATCATATTCTCATTTGCAAAACTCTACAACGAAATCGAAATTCCAAAGTGCCAGAGTGGCAGATCTCAGCTGATCATAGTAGGCTTAGATATAAGAACATTGTGCAGAAAAAGTTTACATTGGTGACAAAGAAGGCGACGCTACGTGTAGAATCCGGCAATATGGGCTGCTGACGCCGGCCAAAGGGATTAGTTCGTACCTTTACTGTCAACAACCACCGAGGTTGCCATCGAAAAAAATCGACTACAACTAGTAAATAAAACGGACCTCGTCTTCCACCATAACAACGTCAAACGAAATGCATTTTTAGCTAGCCGGCAAAAACTCAGAGAAGTTGAGCAGGGATGAATTCGCTATATAGCCCGGATCCTCTGCCGGAGTTTCTGCCGAACTTCCTTAATAGCATTCACTCAGCTTCAAAGGAAGAATACAAAACATGCCGCTTAGAAACCACATCAAGCTCTACGGTTTTCTGAGTGACTCTTTTGTCGTAGATAAAGGTGGCAGACCTTTAGTTTAACCAGTTCGCTTTGAAGTATAAGAATAAAGCTTTTTTGATTTCAAAACCGTCAATACTTTCTCGGCCATCCAATATATTATGTGCTCGTCATAATAGAGTAAACCAGTATAAAATAATATAGAAAAGTCAAAATATTCTCAAGAGCTCGGCATCTGTAACCTTATTAGCGACGGAGTATAATTCGTGATTATAAAGAGAACGCATATGATTAGTCTACACCTTTTTTTGTCGAGGGAAGTATAGGTCAAGCGAAACGCACTCTAAAGGTCATAAACTAGTGCAACATACTCTTGTACTGTATAGCAACGATCTACTATTATATACGTAACGTTTAAACCTCTAATTGGGTACGTATAAATATTTATAATATTGTTAAATATAGGACATCGTCAAGATGTACTGACTTGTAATGTTTCAAATATTATCTTGTACAAAATTGCTAACAACGCACAACGGAAAAAGTCCCGCTTGATAGCTAAGCTATATTCAGTAGCTCGTTACGAACACACGTGAGAGGTCCCGCCTTCGTTTGGTTAGGTACATTGCTCTAATTTATTCAGCTAATATATGTGGCAAAAAGTCGCATCGGCAACGAAAAAGGGGACAAGTTTGTGTCGAGTTGAAAGGTTCATTTTTTTCAACGATGAAGGATTGTTACTCTGATATGTGACCGACAGCAGCTGCCGGTACTTGACGTTCGAAGCTGTGCTTTTGGTATGCGATCCTTGAAATTTGCGTAGGTAAAAAAAAAGTATCAGTTATTAGGTTCTATATTAGACGTATCTACAGTTTTTCAGGGACGTGCAACAGGCTCTTAATGCGGTGAGCATTAAGAGCCTGTTGTAAACATAGAGGACCTGACTCGGACGGCCTTTTACTCGACGGTAGCATACTAGTATACAACTGAACATATTCTTTTGGGTAAAGACACAAAACAGCTCTCGAGTTATTGGCGACACAGTGGGCTGGATTAAAAAGTCAACGCAGGAGTAACACGTGTATTTAACAATTACCACCAAGCCATGGCTGTGCGACTGTCGAGGATGCCCAGCTTAGTAAGCCGGGCTTTAGTGGGTGGGATTGCCGTGATAATAGGCGAATACGAAGTGTGGTCCGCATATATTAGCCCTTAATCTCCCGAAAAAAATACAAAAAAAACAAAAAGCTGCTTGGTTTAATGCGCAAACCAAACTGCAGACCTATGTGATTGATTTCGAAGTTTATTCTAATCCTTCCTACGTAAGAAAGCACCGGATGCTAAATTCTAGAAAATAGTTTTGCCCACCCTAACGACATCGTTTCTTGTTACTTGAAGCGCTCGCTTGTTAACAGGACAACAGTTTTAATCTAATGTTGATTTTGCCTTCTGATTTCGTTCGTGATCCAAGTATGAGCCCTGGGATTTTCTATTACTTCCGTTAATCGATTCTGGGATATTAGCAAAAGGATGCAAAAATCATGATACTCTACGAATTCTTGAGTTAGTTTTCTTTGTCTGCAAGCAGAAGGACATATTAACCCTTTATAGACGCCAAAGAGCTGAATAATTAAGGTTCCTTTTTGTAATGATCTAAGTACTTGTAGAGTACAACATAGGTGGAATGAAAGCTGCAATGTTTTTATTACGCAATTGAAGAATTCCATTGCAGTTGTCGGTAGTACACTCGCCGTCGTTTTGCTTGCTGCTCACGCCACGAGGGGTGCAGGTCATTGCCACGGTCCTCTCATGTGAAAAGTTCCGCGAAGATCATGATCAGGTAACGAGACGTGGCCTTGTGTTAGAAGACGAGACGCAGACGGAGGCTCTTACGCCAGAGTTCACCACCCCGATGTCGACCACACCACTGCGATTGGACGACACCTGGTGGCCAGTCTAAGCTAACCATATTTAGCAAGTTCACGTCTATACGAAGATTCCAAGCGCGTGTACTTGCGAAACGTCCATCTACCCGGGCAGCAATAGAAACAATTGATTAAATCAAGCTGAAGTACTATGCAACGACGATTGCCGTGTGCCTCTTGTCCCTAGGAGAACTGCGTTGTGCAAACGTCACCTCGTTATTATGGTCTGCAGCTAGCGCCGCTGGTTTAACCTGTGCGCTAAATCGCAGTTGCAGGTCTATACCAAAAAGCTTCTCTGTCTCTGCAGATTGACTTGGGATAACGCACATTATTTCCTGCCTAGGCCGTTTGCATCTTCTTTGCCTAACTTTCTAGCGTTTATTGATTCGACGACGATCACCGTGTTACTATTACGATAAAGCAGACTTGCAAGTTGATGCAACAGTGTGCCTTTCTGCGACCCGCTTAAGTAACACTACTCATCTACAAGGCATAGTAATATGAATTATGCCATCTTGTCGCTATATTCTATTACCCTTGTCACGTGATTTCCATTATTCGAATGTTTCTGGTGCCCCTGTAGCGTGAGGTGCGTGACGTGCCTACACGTTCATACTAAACATATCGACTGGAAGACCGTCATAGCAATTTATCGTCAGGAAGAAAGGTGAAGTCATCGGACCTCCAGGCAAAAAGAGTCTCGCCGGCCCCAGTGGCTGAACGGCAATAAATCAGCCTATTGCAGCTATTAACGTATTACAAACGTACCTATATATTTGCATGGCTCATTGGACTCATGATATATTGCGCTAAGTTCTGATTAGAGCACAACAAGTAAAATTTGTTTTATCATATTAATTTCCCTTTCTACCTTGTCTGTGCTGTGGGGCGTTGAAACACATTTAACCAAACTTACGATGAAAAGACACATCGAAACTCGTTGCATTTCCGAAAATCCTGCGACCTTTGTGATGGCAGAGAATTGTTCTTCCTTTATGAATTGTGCAAACGCCATGACGATTAGTTAATCTATGAGACAGTGACACTTCGAACCCTCTCCCCAAGCCGTTGACCCTAAACGTGTACCGTATTGACTTCTCGCAAAAGTAGCAATAACTCTTTTTGCCACAGCACGGTCGCTTTGCAGGCGAACTTCTTTGCCCATATCAAATTCTCGCCGCACATTTAAACCACCACCTAAGCTAGCCCAAATATTTTTTCCAGTGAGGAAGTGGGCTTCAATAAAAGCGCTCGGCCCTTGACGTGTTTTCGTTCATTGGACGCTGGGACACACCGGGCCAAAGATTAGAAAGGAAAACCAACTATCCTTCCCTTGCTAAGGAATTAGGGAGTAGAAGTTTTGGCTCCTTCAAGCGACTGCTGCAGCGCGACAGTCTGTTAAAAGTGGTGACCAAAGACAGGATACCAACAGGTGTTGGCCCGGCAAGAAGTCAAGTCAGCTTTGCGAAAACCAAGGAACTTGCCAATATGCTAATAGGATGACCCTTTCAACAAACTCCTCTCTCGGTCATGTAAACGAGTGAGGAGAGACGACCACGACCAAGGGAATATCGTCGCCAAACTTAGTGCACCGACTGGAAAAACGGTATGAGTATCTAACGTGAGTAGCAGTAATATCAGCTCTAGTTTTGTTAGTCCTTCACAAGACGAAGACGGCCATATGGCTAACATTAAACAATGGAACTAGAACAATTATATCGTATGCTTATAAAGTAACTTTGATTCGTTTTTAACGAGGTTCGAAAGCGCGCAGTTAATCATCAGCCACTCTATTATACATCATGCTATTAAAGAGAAAAGATCATTTTGTTACAGAATATTGGCGAGAGAAGTGTCATCTGAGTCTACACGAGAATCCTTTTTAGTATGCAAGAACATGCAGCCAATTTGAAGTTCAAATGGCCATGTTCGATATGGGGGTAGCCTGTGTTTGCATAGGTGCACTAGATTTGTTGGGTTGCTGGGAATATGTCATATATATATATATATATATATATATATATATATTTCTGTGAAATTTCTAAATGAATTACGGTGAGGACTGTTGACATTTTTGCGTTATATCCAGCTTTAGGGACGTCACGTCTTCACTTTACAGAAAGATCTTTTATTAGACCTTGTGCTGTCTGCACTGAAGATCAGTAGCTTAATTAATAAAGATGGTTTAAAGAAGATAATTCCTGAGAGGCTTCCCTTTCGCTATATTGTTTTGTCCCTGCTTTCTTATGGATGGGGGGCAAAAATCTCAGCCAAGAAGGCCTCCCGTAAGCGCTTATAAACTAAAAACTAAACAAATTTATTATTTCGTCGTATGCTAGTGGTACAACCATAATCAAGCGGTGGAACAACATTGTACATTGTCCTTTTAATCTGTTAGATTGAATTAACTGTACCATTGACAATGGCATCAATGATGAATCTAGAAGCTAAAAATATATTTATGCCAGAACGCATACGACCCAGATTAAGTGCTGATCCGAACAAGGCATCTTAAACTAATTTAGAATCCACGATACTGATGTAGATCTCAGCAGAGTAATTATTTTTTCACTTTTACTGTCTGTTGCATGAGCTCCCTTCGGAGATTCAGAGACTTCCGCATTTATATAATTTCACCCCCCCCCCCCCCGCACGCTTCCCTTTGTAATTCCATATCTATCTGAATTCGTTTGAATTGCACTGAGCCAAAGCTCACCAGTAAGCAACTCACCTGAATACGCGACTGATTATTCGCGTTTGCCTTAGCCTCTCCATTAGCCTTACAGGCCATAGCACCAATGTCCGTATGGAATAGGACTCGAGCCATTCGTCCGTACAGGACACAGGACAGAATGAGTGGAATGACGTAGAATAGGATGATGTCAGCAAAAAAGAACCGCATATAGAAGGATCTATGTAAGGAATACGTGCATGTCTCTATGTAACGGTGCTCGTATCCGCGATAGTGAATCGGCTTCGTCGTTGTGAGGAAGAACAGCCACGGACAGCAATAACACAGAGCAAAAAACCACACGGCAAGAATTATCTTCTTAGCACGCTTCACCGTGCACATCGTCTGTGCCTTCATCGGTAAACAGATGGCTATATAGCGTTCGACGGTGAACGCAGTAATTGACAGCGACGAGACATTGATGCCCAGGTACTGGAAGAAAACGAATAGCGCGCAGCCCGTCCGACCAAAGACCCACTCATCCTCGAGGATGTACTGGGCGAGAATCTCGTTCGGAATCGCTGACAGAAGTACTATGAGATCGGCAACTGATAACGAGACGAGGTAACAGTTTGTTGGTGTCCGCATCGAGCGCGTCTGGGCGACCACAGCAACGACCATGGCGTTGCCGGCCACTCCAATAACGAGAATGGCCCCGAGAACCATGGAGCCTACAACAGTATCGACCATGGGCCGGTAGCGAGGCTCCCGTGGACGGATAGTTGGTTCACTGACGCTATTGGCGCGTGCAGTTGCGTTTGTAACGCTGCCACTGAAACTGCTGTTGGTCGTGATGTTGCTACTACCCCCTATATTATCAATACTACCTGCGGCGTCACCGTTTTGACTGTCCGCATTGCCTGTGGCGGGCGACGATGAGAGCGACGTCAGTGCAGCTTCTTTACGGCCAGAGTGAGCAGCAATGTTTACATGAGTGCTACTCGCGAAGCCAATGTCCATTATTTTCCTACGGTTGGTGCCGCTTAATTCGGACGGCGCGGGCGCAGTAAGATTATCTGTTAGACTATTAATATAATGACCATTGTTATCACCGTTATGATCAGCACCGGTGTTGTTATTAGAGCTATTAATAATACTGCTGTTATTTGTATTCGTTCGATTACTGCTTGTATTGTTATTGTTTGCCCCTATAGTTGTGATTGTACATGGGAGCGTATTGTTCGCGCCTGCGCTTCCGCTGCCGCCATGTGCTTTTCCGCCGACGCATGTCGACTTAACCGTTCGCGCATCAATGACAAGAAATAATGTTACTAGTAGCAGCATCCGTCGTCTTACGTGACAGAACGCCGGAGCGACTTTTTCGCCGAAGCAGCACATCATGCGATAGCGACGGCTCTGGGCACAACAGAAAATAGCACAGAACTAACGAGTATAATCGAATGTGAAAGCACTCGGAAACGAGATCTTCGATAGATTCGGTTTTCTTTGAAATTTCAGCCGACCTAAGTTAAACGTGGCTGGGTAGTGGTGAATTATACAAACGCACAGGCTGACACACTATCACATTGTAGACATGGCGCATGTAGCAACAATCAAAAGAAGAAGACGACATGGTTGTAGCTATTATTTCGTAGTCATCTAAAATTGTTTCGGAGCCTGGATATGACATGGTTTCGTTTCTGTTTTCTGAAAAACCAGTACAAGATCTTTCTCGACTCGTTAGACTGCTAGGTTACGTCCAGGGGCACGAGTAACAAACATCCAAACAAATGATCGAGTTCAATGGTAATCGCCATGTCACATACACATGCGTGCACGAAACCACAAAAGCGGCGACACGGCACTGTGTTAGCTAATGGATAGAAGAGTACGCGTATGGCTGGGCCCGTTGAAACAGGTGAACTCTTAAGAACTTCTTCGCAGTACTTTAAAACTCCAATAACGATCGAATGTGCTCACTTCGTGACGACTGACGACCGACACGTAAAGCACGCTGGTTTCTGCTGAACTCCACCTCAGTAAGACCTTTCCCACATCACAATGTTCAGCTTTTCCGCAGCTTTCCCAATAGGAAAGGACGCACTGTGAAAGAGGGCAGCAGCAGCCCATGTGATCGCCGGGTGTCATGAATCTTGTTACTACTATGAACCGTATTATACCGCACTCGTTATTCGGTATTTCGGCACCCATGATACTGCACTTGTAGTATGTTTGCCTACTGAACTTAGGGGCTCATGAAGTTATCTAGATTGGTTCCGTGACAGCCATATCGATAGCTAATCTTGGAGACTCTAGATTTGAAGCCGGGCGTAGATACATTTCGTTTTACGCTAGGATCCAACCGTCCGATGGAACGTCCAGCGGCGGCGCCGGACTTAAGACTCGAAACATAGAAAGCTTGTTTAGGTTCGTTCTGTGCTGCTAACGTAAAGCTTAAACCAAGACAGTTCCACCGTACATTATTTTCTCAGAGGCCGAAAGGCTAAACAGAAGCTTCCGGTGATTTATAAATGGGATCATTAATTATTAATAAATAACAATCAGAGATTTGAATATCACTCGAACTACCACATCCCAAAGTAATTAGACAAACCAGCATAATTGTCCAGTAATTGTTGTCGTACAAATCATTATTTAATTATTATATATAAAAATTAATATTAGTTAGCTTCAAATAGAATACGCAAAGTATCTGGCTTAAATGCATAGTACAGACGTCACATGCCATACCGTGCATTGTATAAGGACTGAAAGTCCTAAAAACATATTGCATTCGAGCAAAGCTGTCACATGTCCTTAAACATTTCTCAAACCCTACTTTTTGAAGTCTCCTGGGGGTTACAGAGGCTTGGATACTTTAACTTCTGCGTATCATTATCTTACACAGAAATCCTGAATGCTAGCAGTGGTTATTCGACAAAATGAAATTGCTAGATAAAGCACTGCATACAAATAGTAATAATAGAAGTACGTTTTATAGTAAAATACGTTCATTGACACTTAAATGACAGATTTCTAACCTAATGAAAAAAAACATAGCTAATAGACAGAACAATAACATAAATTATATAGCTAATTTATTAACTATGTACATGGAATAAAAGTTTGAAATGAAAAAAACATAGAGTGAAGTAAAAGATTTGTAAGCATGAAAGGAGATCTCACCTTGTCACTATATTTAAACACATACGAGATTTTTTGATTCGAAGCCGCTCAGCACTTGATGAACTGAAAAAAAAGCTTTATAATTTTACAAACCTAACGCACAAATTGGGATTAAAGCACTGTCGTTCGTATAATAACAATAACCTGTACGTTGCTATCAATTAAAAAAATCATTAGATCTGCTACAAAGGCGCAACGGCTTTACTACTGAGCGCACATCTCTGGCTTTCGGCAGTCTTTTCCATCATCCTTGCGACACGAACGAAGAGCACGTGCCCAAAGAGATCTCGCGTCGATGCTCCTATTAGACTCCTTTGTCGAACAACAGCTTCTCGCATTCGCCTCATAATAGCCGAGGCTCGCTTCCTTTAGGTCCCATTTCACAACGGTACGAGTACATTGCTACGATCAGTAAGCGGCCGCAGACCAGAAGCGCAGAAAGAAACAATCATTGGCCCTAACGCTATTGCGACCACCATGTCCAGTTACCTCTTGCGGTCATCCCTCTTAGCTAGGCGACCACAACAGAATCCCCGTTTGTCCCCTTACAATCGGGCGGAAGCAAATCCTCTTCGTAGGTTAAAAAAGGACTGAGAAAAGACGACATGCCGCAGTAATGACAAACTGTGTCACTCATAGCTTACCTGGGAAGATATTCGAGGTTCTGTTTACATACCGTCTTTTTCAAGCAATAAACAACATAAACAGATTCACTATTTGTAACTGTATTAATGACGGCCGGCCAACGAGAAAGGATTTACCCCTAAGCTGTCGTTCCGTCCGCCCGTATAGCGTTATTTTAGGACCCGTATATGATAAGTGGCCCTTTGTATTTATGACATTTTTATGTTTAACCGAACTAGAGACGACGATAGGGGCAGCGCTAGAACGGGGAAAATTTTATCTCGGATAATTAGATACGTAAGAGTCGATAATGCGGTTTGGTTGGATAATGGAAATAGAAACGCTAAAAGCATCATTTTGCACCATTGGAATCTCACTGTTGCAACCATGAACCGGGTTAATGACGGTGAGGTCATTGAGCCTACATGAAGGTTTCATATTGGGGCAACACCACCTACAATGGCTTTCGCAGTCGTCCCGATGCTAGACAATATATGAATCGTCAACTCTTCAATTATCTATTCGTCTATAGCTGCGTCTCTTCCGATAAGGAACGGTTGCTATTAAGACTGACCTTAGTATAGCATTCCCTTCCTTTAGAAAAATTCTGACGAAATTCCAGTTCAAGCAAAAAACGGCTTTGTAACGTTCGTTTTGGGATTAATAAATTTCACTTGGAAGTATTAAATACCTATTCTGTAATAGCTGCAACCGGGATACTCTTTGGCAAATATCGAATTATAGCTAGGGACATAAATAGTAGATGAACCGCAAGCAGTTTCATCTCTGTGTCTCGACGACTATCTTTAATAGGTGCATTTTATTTATTCAAATAAATAAACAGGTCTGTGTCTTTACAAAGCTCGCTTTGAAGTAACAAACTGCTTTCTTGTTTAGGTTGTGATTTAGGTTGAAAACAATTTGAGTTTGCTATTTTCATCTATCCAATCCACACATATGTAGGTACTATGTATTTTGTGAATGAATAAAGTCCTTATATTTATTGCAATTTTTACCAATAGTTTAACAAATATGGGATGACAGGTATGGCCTGACAAAGCGAAACGAGGACAACTATGATACCTCGTGAACTTGGTTTCATAGCTTTGGACTCTTTTGTTCCATTCTTTCGAATTTGTGCTGGCTCCAACGTTTGCACCCATGGCAAATTAACTATCTGTCAAAAAAGTGAACAAGCTCTATTTTTGCTCCGTGAACGGGTCTCTCGTGAATACATTGTGTTGACATTGCGTTTTAAATGACCGGACCACACATAGAAAGATAGTCAACGATAACGCGAGCAAAAGTAAAAATAAACGGCAAAATGAAAATAAGTAAAGTCTGTCAAGGTTATCAGAGAGAAAAATATGTAACGGGAAGAAGATGGGGCAAGACGAAAACGGTACCAGTGGAAGCCGATCTAAGAGACACCATCGTGGGTCTGGGCACTTGGTGAAAGATTATCTCAGAGCACGGACCATTAAACTTTATGATTCACAGGAGCTCAGAAAGCAGAATTTAGTTATGCGATTGGAAAGATTTGTTGCGCGTTGAAACTTGCACCTCTCAGGTAAATAAGACTGAAGGCACTGCTCAAGATATAAGCTCTATATAGAACGACGCGTACATGATGAATGATTTACGGCCTCTTAATGACCTGCGGACCCTATGACCGAAATTAAGCTGTCAGTTGTAATACACGTGGGATCGCTCATACGCTGTTAAATGTTACTTAACGAATCTTGTCAAGCGT